>NW_020867526.1:0-38407 GCF_003369695.1 Bos indicus x Bos taurus | reverse complement strand
ATGGCCTTCACACATCAGCACCACCAGCAGCGTGGGGACTGGGTCCATCACAATCACTGCTATGTCCCAGCTCCTCTCCATGCTGCTGGGTGAATGTTTGCAAAGATAGGCAGTAAATGAAGTTTTTTCTGTCTACCCAAGTTGAAAGTTGTTCCTCTTGCATCATACTGCTGCTAAGTCACTTCAGTCATGTCTGACTCTGTGAGACCCCATAGACGGCAGCACACCAGGCTCCCCCATCCCTGGGATTCTCCAGGCAAGGACACTGAAGTGGGTTGCCATTTCATTCTCCAATGCATGAAAGTGAAAAGTGAAAGTAAAGTCGCTCAGTCATGTCCGACCCTCAGCGACCCCATGGACTGCACCTTCCAGGCTCCTCCATCCATGGGATTTTCCAGGCAAGAGTACTGGAGTGGGGTGCCATTGCCTTCTCCTCTTGCATCATAATTTACTACTTATTCTATAGCCATTTGTGTGCTTTTTCTCTGAGATTCTGAGGAATATATGGGCAGGGACCAGCTGTGTCTATTCACAAGCCCCCTGACATCTAGCAGGCTGTGCACCCAGTCATTCAGTTGTGTCCGACTCTCTGAGACCCCATCAACTGCAGCCTGCCAGGCTCCTCTGTCCATGAAATTCTCCAGGCAAGAAGACTGGAGTGGGTAGCACATTTGCTTCTCCAAGGGATCTTCCCAACCCAGGAATTGAATCCATGTTTCTTGCGTCTCAGCATTGCAGGCAGATTCTTTACCACTGCACCACCTGAGAAGCAGTGATAAGCAAACTCATTATTTGTTGACTGTATAGATAATATGGAAGATAAAATAGTCTAATTACATTGACATTTCAACCTAGGCCAAACAGAAAATTATTTAAATCTGCTGTTCCATTTCTGGAAATATACGTGAGGGAAAAAAAATCACTGTGTTGAAAAAGTATCTCACCCCCGTGTTCACTGCAGCATTATTTACAATAGCCAAGGCATAGAAACAAACCAAGTGTCCATCAGTGCATAAATGGATATAGCTAGACAGATAATATGAGGGAATATTATTTAGCCATGAGAAAAGAAATACTGTCATTTGCTACACATGAATGGATCTTAAGGACATTATGCTAAGAGAAATAAGTCTGACAGAGGAGAAAAATAGTGTGTGCTCTCGCTGACATGTAGAATCTAAAAAACTTAGCTCGTAAATACAGAGAACAGACTGCTGGTTGCCAGAAGTAAGGGCAGGGAATGGGTGACATGGGCAAAAGGAGGCAAAAGTTCAAACTTCCACTTACAAGGTGAATAAGTTCCAGGGATCTAGTGTACAGCGTGGTGACTATTGTTAACAATACTGCCTTTATATTTGATCATTGCTAAGAGAGTAGATCTTAAAAATTCTCTTCACAGAGAAATAAAATGTATAACTATATGAGGTGATGTTAAACTGATTGTGATAATTTTACAGTACATATCAAATCATTATGTTGTACACCTTAAACTAAGTTATATGTCACTTGTATCTCAATAAAACTGGAAGTAGATAGACTGATAAATTTGCCATCATGCCTGGTATCATTCAGAGTCTTTGCTTTTTGTTCAATACTTAGCAATGAAGTAATAGTTCCCATTACTCTCTTTCTCTCTATGATCTTTTTATGTGTGTGTACATGAATACTTTTCCATCTCTGTCATCTACAAAACAGTTCTTTTTTCCTATTTCATGCTCTGCTTCTTAGAAACCTGAACTGGGGTCTACTTAAATGGGTCTTTGGTTTTTCATCTCCTACTGTACCTGATTCTTCAGACAAATTTTCTCACCTCTTTCCTACACCTCTCCCACCTTCTCTAACATATTTCCCTAAAAAAAAAATCCCAGTCTCCACTTACTTTGCTATTCTATCTTGCTTCCATGGATTCTTTTCAATTAGTGCTAAAGTGTGTTGAAACCTTTTGAAAGGTCATTTAACTAATAAGATATTCGACTTTCATAGTCTCCAATCTAAATTCTATCAGCTTGTGATTATAATTGCCCCAGCTTCCCTATGGTTTAAGGCACTCCCTCTCTGCAAACTTTGAACCAGGGGATTCACCTGCCCTATTCATTTGTTCTTTTTTCCAATAACTGTCCCATACTACTATTAGCAGATTTCAACTGGGCTAAAAACAAATCGCTTGCTAGAAGTACAATACTACTAATAGTTTTTAAAAAGGAAGACACTGACTGTAGAGAATGTCATGGGGATTTGCTAAGAACTTTGGATAGTTGTCCTTTGTCTTTTTTTTTCTCATTTATTTCCTCATATAATTTTTAAACTATGTATTAAATTTCACCTTTTTAAACTGATGTCTAAATTTCTTCATGATTTTAATTAGCTGAAAGGATGTTGTTTCCAGCTTATTCTAAGTGCAGGCATTATAAAATTAGTGACCTCACTGCTTTGTATGTACCCCATGGTATTTAAATGTAATAATGATTAAAGCTGATGATATTCTATTTACACAATGTGAACAAGCTAATTTTATTTCATTCTTCTCCTAAAACTCCTATTTCTGTTCCATTTCCCTCTCAGCATTTTATCTTACTGTAAACATATTTTTATGCTTTAAGTTCTTTTGTTGATTGTCCTATTTCTCTGCATCAAAATATGCACATAAATTTAAAATTTTCCTTTTTGACCATAAGGCTTTATAAAATGTTAAAAATTACTTTAGATTTGGGAGAATGACATTGAAACATGTAAAATATCATGTATGAAACGAGTTGCCAGTCCAGGTTCGATGCACGATACTGGATGCTTGGGGCTAGTGCACTGGGACGACCCAGAGGGATGGTATGGGGAGGGAGGAAGGAGGAGGGTTCAGGATGGGGAACACATGTATACCTGTGGCGGATTCATTTTGATATTTGGCAAAACTAATACGATCTTGTAAAGTTTAAAAATAAAAAAATTTTTAAAAAATTACTTTAGATTTGATTGTCATTAAGTTACTAATACATAATCAATATAACAAATATATTCTAATCTATTATTCAGAAGTATAAATATAAAATATGCATCTCTCAATAAGATGGATGTGGCTATTCTGAATGTTGGAGGTTTGGTTTGTTTTGGTTGTTAATCCTTATATCTGACATCACTACTACTGGTTGCCAGAAGGAGAGAAAATGCAGTTTAGACTTGACCTCTAATTTTTGACTTTATAAATGGTTCACATGAACTAGTGAAAGAGGAAAGAGAAGTTGTGTTATAGCAATGACTCAATTCTTTAAACTTATTTCATGTTATATACCAAAATGTATGTAATGATTTATGTTGAACACATATTTATTAAAGTGTCAGCTGACAACTCAATAGATTCACATCCAAGTTTGTTGAAAGCAAATAATTAGTACTCTGCATAATTGCAAACTGACTTCCTGCTCTTTTTCTTCTTCATCTTTTCAGCTACTGGGAGGAACATAAATAGAGCTTTCCGAAACTTAACAAAATATTATTGCTTACATCTTTAATCTTTTACTCAAAAGCACCTTATTGAACTCACAGACTCAGAAAGTGGCAGTATGTCTTTAAATCCCACCTGATGTATATCTCTAGCTTCCAAAGCTATTTGCTAGTCAAACATGTCCTTTGCTTAGAAGGCTCAGACTCTGCTGGAACATGAGCTATGTAAGGAAAACTATCTCCCAAACATGGTGCTTTGAATATAACTTAATTAAAGTCTTGGAATTACAGCTTCATTATTCAACATTATGGAAATACCCACCATACAACTTAAACTGACAAAGTCATTTCTGGTTACCAAATAGAGTTGGTCAAGATAAAAACTTCTTTCTGCTAGAAAAAAATGGTTACTTCATTTTTTAAAATTCAAATAAATGTACTACTAATAATTTCTATAATGATCAGAACTCCTCTGAATTCCATTCATGTGAAAACTGACACGAGTCACAGAATTCTGGTTCTAATGCTTTATCCTTCACAGAATAGAAATATAGCAGGGAAAGACACAAGCTCTTTCCTGAATTGTTCGTGACTTAAAGAAGGAGGGTTTGCTGACACCAGAATTTCGGAATTTTGTGCTTTGAGGCTGTCTGGGTGCCTCAGCAGTTTTACACCTGTGATACAATACCACTGAGGGTAAGAAGTATACCATATATTTGTAAGCTGAGAGATAATTGTGGACGGAGGAGAGAAAGGAGAACAAATTTATTGTCATGATTACAGGTCAATGCTCAGGGTAATTTTTAGGGAAAATGGACATTGAGGCACTAAAATACGTTTATTTACATCTAAGTCCATATCTCCCTTAAAAAGTCTTTGTGTGTCCACAGCAATGCACATATACCTGCCAGCTGTGGGTACTGTGAGAAGAAAAAAGTGATCTCATAACTCCATCTTGGTCCATGATCACAGGAAGTTCCATGGGACCAGAACATCTATAATTTTAGATAAATAACTGTTTTTTTTCCCACAATACAACTGTGCTAGATTTTCAGTAGCTTCAAATATAATGTATAGGTCACTGAATTTCTGTCTTTCTAATTTGAGGAAATGCTAAATTACTTGGTGATTGTAGAGCATCATAGTTCTGCATTATAATACTCTAAATATAAAAGAAGGGTGAGAGAAATGCATGAATTTAGAAGAGGAATAATGACTCAGCATTGATGGGAAACTCAACTCCTAGGTGCTGCTTAAAACACCTAGGATCTTGACATTTCTGCAATTAAAAACTATTAGCCCTTATTCTTAGTTACAATGATAATATTGCTTAATTAGAAAGCAGCTGATCTTGGAGTTACTATAAAGGAAACTATGTGCTCTAATAAAGGGCAACTGTCAAATAGATCCAGCCAGTGATTTATAATGATAAAGAAACTACATTGGTGGAACTTTGTTTTCTCTGCTCATCACATATTTCAATTCAAGTGGAAGATTTGATTTCTAGAGGAAAAAGATCAGTTTAGCTTTTGCCTTTTGTTGGTCCATTTCCAATTACACTTACCCACTCCATTGTGAATAAAGTACATAGCAATAGACAACACCATAACAAAAGCAAGTCCACAATTCTTGCAGCCAGTTTTATCAACAGCCAGTGACTATCAACACGAGTCACTAGCAGTGTAAAATGATATGTATGCATGAAAATGCATTAGCAAAAAACAGAATATATGATTCTTGCATTCAAATAATACCAGTAAATACCATAAGGAAAACAGAGCAAATCTGTTATTTATAAAGATAAGCCATTCAGTTAATAAGTTAAATATTGCCTCCAACATCATTATTCTGTATGTTTGAGTAAATCTACTTCTTGTCCTAAACAAAATTGCGGGGAATAACTACAAATGCAGTACAATACTATGCATTTTTGGTTTCATATAAGTAGCAAGTGACAGCTGCTGACCCAGTTCCTCCCCTCACTCCACACAAAATGCAATCTAAGCCCTTCCACTTATGAGCTCACACGTTGGTTCTTCCTAGACTGCTGATTATTCAAAGACAAGTCCTGCAGCACTTTGGATCAGAGTCACAGTAACCAGAGATGAGGCAGAAATCACTGAGCTTTCCTCCTATAATCACACCTGCAATTAGGACATATCAGTCATGAGTGTGTCTTCTTACCTGGGGTATCGCTAGGAACCAACTTTCCAGATTATGCATCTGCAGCTATCATCTAATTACCACGCACAAGGGAGCCCTTGGGGCATCAAAAGACTTATCAGTAACTGCAGCTGATATTTCAAGAACAGCAAAAACCATAGCTATTTGGAATTTTTAGTAAAGTCTGCTAATATAAATCCCCACTGACTTGAGTAACTGAATTTCAATATTAAAAATAAACTATAGGAAAAGAACTGTGGTGTTGGAGAAGACTCTTGAGAGTCCCTTGGACTGCAAGGAGATCCAACCAGTTCATCCTAGAGGAAATCAGTCTTGAATATTCATTGGAAGGACTGATGCTTAAGCTGAAGCTCCAATACTTTGGCCACGTGATGCAAAGAACTGACTCATTTGAAAAGACCCTGACGCTGGGAAAGATTAAAGGCAAGAGGAGAAGGGGATGACAAAGGATGAGATGGTTGGATGGCATCACCGACTCAATGGACATGAGTTTGAGTAAACTCTGGGAGTTGGCAATGGACAGGGGGGCCTGCCCTGCTGCAGTCCACGGGGTCGCAAAGAGTAGGACAAAACTGAGTGACTGAACTGAACTGAACTGATAGGAAAAGAGAAAAAGGAGAGAAATATATTTTCACTTTCTTTTTAAAAAAATTAATTTTGTGAGATATAAATGTAGAACAGAGACTTCTAAAGGTTGTCTTAGATTTTTTAAATAGGATTTAGTATTCCCAGTGGGGAAATTTATATGCAGATGGTAGGGGGTAGATAGAGGATGGGGAGGAGAACACATACAATCACACTGAAGTTGCCTATATTATCTACACTCCAAACCATTTTACAAAGCAATAGTCCCATGTCTTTATTCTCATGACCTTGACTTGTTTCTCTTATATAAACACTTCCTCTTTGCCAAATTGAGAATATGAAAATCTAGACTTTACATATGGTGTATACTTATACTAAATACCTGATATCTACATTTATAATCCACAAAATTTGGAACATCCAAGATTATGTTTGACAGATCTGTCTAATAGGTATAGACAACATCTTGTCCATTTCATTTCCATTCCCACTAGCACAATTAAATGTTGGCTGGGACCTCATGCCAGTGATCTGCAGTAAGATTTGATGCAACTGTGTGTTGATCCAGGTTGATGGGAAATAAATCACTTCAAACACCTCACCCAGAGGAAATAAGGAAAGAACAGTGGACAACTAGAAGTCCAGTTAAGACACAGGAAAAGCATCCCACTAAATAGTGAAATAGTGAGAGCACTGCTGGAAATTATAAACCATTGGGAAAACAAACCTGAGCAAAGGGCAGGACAAGGTCTCAGGCCTCAGAGAACAGTCCTACCCCATGTGGAGCCCAGACCACTGTGGTTGCCTTTACACAATTTCCATCTTCAGCAGGCTGAGCTTTTCAGAACAACAGGCCATTTGCTTAAAATTCATTCACCTTTATGATCATATTGACTTGCTGTGCTTAGTCACTCAGTTCAGTTCAGTTCAGTCACTCAGGCCTGTCCGACTCTGTGCGACCCCATGAATCTCAGCATGCCAGGCCTCCCTGTCCATCACCAACTCCGGGAGTTCACCGAGACTCACGTCCATCGAGTCAGTGATGCCATCTCATCCTCTGTCGTCCCCTTCTCCTTCTGCCCCCAGTCCCTCCCAGCATCAGGGTCTTTTCCAATGAGTCAACTCTTCGCATGAGGTGGCCAAAGTACTGGACTTTCAGCTTCAGCATCATTCCCTCCAAAGATCTCCTTCAGAATGGACTGGTTGAATCTCCCTGCAGTCCAAGGGACTCTCAAGTGTCTTCTCCAACACCACAGTTCAAAAGCATCAATTCTTCAGCATTCAGCCTTCTTCACAGTCCAACTCTCACATCCATACATGACCACAGGAAAAACCATAGCCTTGACCTGATGGACCTTTGTTGGCAAAGTAATGTCTCTGCTTTTCAATATGCTGTCTAGGTTGGTCATAACTTTCCTTCCAAGGAGTAAGCGTCTTAATTTCATGGCTGCAGTCACCATCTGCAGTGATTTTGGAGCCCCCAAAAAATAAAGTCTGACACTGTTTCCCCATCTATTTGCCATGAAGTGATGGGACCAGATGCCATGATCTTCATTTTCTGAATGTTGAGCTTTAAGCCAACTTTTTCACTCTCCAATTGCACTTTCATCAGCAGGCTTTTTAGTTCCTCTTCACTTTCTGCCATAAGGGTGGTGTCATCTGCATATCTGAGGTTATTGATATTTCTCCTGGCAATCTTGATTCCAGCTTGTGCTTCTTCCAGTCCAGCGTTTCTCATGATGTACTCTGCACAGAAGTTAAATAACAGGGTGACAATATACAGCCTTGATGTCCTCCTTTTCCTATTTGGAACCAGTCTGTTGTTCCATGTCCACTTCTAACTGTTGCTTCCTGACCTGCATACAAATTTCTCAAGAGGCAGATCAGGTGGTCTGGTATTCCCATCTCTTTCAGAATTTTCCACAGTTTATTGTGATCCACACAGTCAAAGGCTTTGGCATAGTCAAGAAGGCAGAAATAGATGTTTTTCTGGAACTCTCTTGCTTTTTCAATGATCCAGCAGATGTTGGCAATTTGATCTCTGGTTCCTCTGCCTTTTCTAAAAACCAGCTTGAACATCAGGAAGTTCACGGTTCAAGTATTGCTGAAGCCTGGCTTGGAGAATTTTGAGCATTACTTTACTAGCGTGTGAGATGAGGGCAATTGTGTGGTAGTTTGAGCATTCTTGGCGTTGCCTTTCTTTGGGATTGGAATGAAAACTGACCTTTTCCAGTCCTGTGGCCACTGCTGAGTTTTCCAAATTTGTTGGCATATTGAGTGCAGCACTTTCACAGCATCATCTTTCAGGATTTGAAATAGCTCAACTGGAATTCCATCACCTCCACTAGCTTTGTTTGTAGTGATGCTTTCTAAGGCCCACTTGACTTCGCATTCCAGGATGTCTGGCTCTAGGTCAGTGATCACACTTAGTCACTCAGTCATGTCCAATTCTTTGTGACCCCATCGACTGTAGCCAGCCAGGCTCCTCTGTCCATGGGGATCCTCCAGGCAAGAATATTGGAGTGGGTTCTGATGCCCTCCTCCAGAGGATCTTCCCAACCCAGGGACTAAACCCAGGTCTTCCCACACTGCAGTTGGATTCTTTACCATCTGAGCCACCATGGAAGCTTAATGTTGACTTAAGTTCACACAACATAAGAGCTGTGAGTTAAGTTGTAGTCAGGGTATTAATAAGGACTATAATCTGGCAAAAAGCCCCTCAGCTCTGAAGGAACTGCTCTGCTGAGGTAGGGGAAAAGCTAGTATATATATGATCTGGTTAGGGAATATGTGCACTGAATCATGCATGCATGCTCAGTTGTGCTTAGTCATTAAATCATGTTCAACTCTTTACAACCGAATGGACTATAACCCATAAGACTCCACTGTCCATGGGATTTTCCAGGCAAGAATACTGGAGTGGGTAACCGCTCCTCTTCCAGGGGATTTTCCAAACCCAGGGATTGAACTTGAGTCTCCTGCAGCTCCTGCATTGGTAGACACATTCCTTACCACTGAGCCCCCTGGGTAGCCCTTACAGTTAAGCATCAGTTCAGTTCAGTTCAGTTCAGTCACTCAGTCATATCCAACTCTTTGCGACCCCATGAATTGCAGCATGCCAGGCCTCCCTGTCCATCACCAACCCCCGGAGTTCACTCAAACTCACGTCCATCGAGTCAGTGATGCCATCCAGCCATCTCATCCTCTGTCGTCCCCTTCTCCTCCTGCCTCCAATCCCTCCCAGCATCAGAGTCTTTTCCAATGAGTCAACTCTTCGCATGAGGTGGCCAAAGTACTGGAGTTTCAGCTTTAGCATCAGTCCTTTCAAAGAACACCCAGGACTGATCTCCTTTAGAATGGACTGGTTGGATCTCCTTGCAGTCCAAGGGACTCTCAAGAGTCTTCTCCAACACCACAGTTCAAAAGCATCAATTCTTCGGTGTTCAGTTTTCTTCACAGTCTAGCTCTCACATCCATACATGACTACTAGAAAAACCATAGCCTTGACTAGATGGACATTTGTTGGCAAAGTAATGTCTCTGCTTTTCAATATGCTGTCTAGGTTGGTCATAACTTTTCTTCCAAGGAGTAAGCATCTTAATTTCATGGCTACAGTCACCATCTGCAGTGATTTTGGAGCCCAAAAAAATAAAGTCTGACACTGTTTCCCCTGTTTCCCCCATCTATTTGCCATGAAGTGATGGGACCAGATGCCATGATCTTCATTTTCTGAATGTTGAGCTTTAAGCCAACTTTTTCACTCTCCTCTTTCACTTTCATCAACAGGCTTTTTAGTTCCTCTTCACTTTCTGCCATAAGGGTGGTGTCATCTGCATATCTGAGGTTATTGATATTTCTCCTGGCAATCTTGATTCCAGCTTGTGCTTCTTCCAGTCCAGCGTTTCTCATGATGTACTCTGCACAGAAGTTAAATAAGCAGGGTGACAATATACAGCCTTGATGTCCTCCTTTTCCTATTTGGAACCAGTCTGTTGTTCCATGTCCACTTCTAACTGTTGCTTCCTGACCTGCATACAAATTTCTCAAGAGGCAGGTCAGGTGGTCTGGTATTCCCATCTCTTTCAGAATTTTCCTCAGTTTATTGTGATTCACACAGTCAAAGGCTTTGGCATAGTCAAGAAAGCAGAAATAGATGTTTTTCTGGAACTCTCTTGCTTTTTGATGATCCAGCAGTTGTTGGCAATTTGATCTCTGGTTCCTCTGCCTTTAGCATACATTTTGGTAAAATGTTATAGCTAGTTACAAGGAAGAGGTATCTCAGTAAATAATTTTAGCACCTGTTCTGTATGTTAAAGATACAAGAACCTGGATTCATTACAATTTTTCCTGAGGTCTGTGTCTATTTAGGGGCCTGTTTTTCCAAAGCATAGAGTGCTTCATCCTGTTTTCATCTTGCATTCCTCTCAGAGTGCACTGTCGGTCAATAATTGCAGTTATCATTATAACTGATGACTTCATTATAATTTTTTAAAATTCTCTGGCTGTGCTGGGTCTTTGTTGTAGCACATGGGCTTTCACTAGTTACAGCCTGTGGGCTTCTCTTTTGGTGGAGCATGGGTTCTAGAGTATATGGGCTCAGTAGTTGTGGCACGTGGGCTTCTCTAGTTGGGCTTAGTTGTTCTGTGGCATGTGGGATCTTAGTTCCCCAGCCAGGGCTTGAACTCATGTTCCCTGCATTGGAAGGTGGATTCTTAACCACTAGACCACCAGAGAAGTCCCTTAATTCTTATAGAACCCTCAGATAGTGAGCAGCATTCTGTGTTTTACAGTCACAGTGAGAGGCAATTTCATACCATTGGTGGATGTCCAGTTTGGAGAAGAATACAGCAATATGTATCAAAAGCTTTAAAAAGTACATAATGCTTCTATAATTTCACTTTCAGAATTCTGATAAGAAGAAATAACTAGGAAATTACACAAAGATGTATATGTATAGGAATGCTCCTCACCGTGTTAATTATAGAAGCAAAAGTTGAAAAATAAAAAACTAAAAGTCTAACCATACATAAATATCCAAATAACTTTGGTAGCATTATACCATACACTATTAGGCAATTAAAATAATAATTTGAAACTACAATGACATGGAGATATATCTTTATTATATACCTAGTTTTAAAAGGAGATTGTGAAAGTGCAGTGGGTTCTGTCAACTTAAAAATATTCACAACCTGAAGTTGGGAGTTATGTTATATCTGGTGGGAGTTTTTAGGACTTCAAGCCCAAGAGACAGCATCTCAAGTGACCCTGAGAGATCTGCTCCAAAGAGATGAGCAGAGGAGCTGGTTATATACAAGTTTTGTAACAAAGGGCAAGTAGTCCAAACATCAAAAGATTATTGTTAATTAAAGAAATCCAGATAACCTAAGTTTAGGAATTTGGCACTTTTCTATGTACGGGGAAGATAACAAGAGTCTGTGCTCCCTGAAATCATTAGTTTGAAATATACCTCAGCTATTTGGGGCCAGTATCCTGTTTTCACCTCCTGAGTTCCTCAGGGAATGGATGGCTGCAGTCTGATGACTGCTAGATGGCAGGTGTTCTTTCCTTCCTAAGTTCCCTCAGGGCTCATGGTGGCTAGAATCACTGGTGACTGTGACATCCTTGTTTGCTGATATGGCAGGAAATATTCCATTTCTCACTTCCAATTTTGTATTTAAAAGATATGAATGCACAGGAAAAGTTTTATTTGTTATTTGTAACAAATACATCTTATTTGTTATTAGGGATGAAGAAATTTTCCTCTATCCTGCTGACTTATTCTGGCTGGTCTAAGAATTAAATTAATATGAGACAAGTTAATAAGAAAAATAAAACAAGAGTTTAATAACAGTCACAGACTTTATTTTCTTGGTCTCTAAAATCACTGCAGATGTTGACTGCGGCCATGAAATTAAAAGACACGTGCTCATGGCAATAAACTAGACAACCTGGAAGAAATGGACAGATTCTTAGAAAAGTTCAATCTTCCAAGACTGAACCAGGAAGAAATAGAAATTATGAACAACCCAATTACAAGCACTGAAATTGAAACTGTGATCAAAAATCTCCCAAAACAAAAGCCCATAATCAGATGGCTTCACAGAAAAATTATATCAAACATTTAGAGAAGAGAGAATGCCTATCTTTCTAAAATGCTTTCAAAAAATTGCAGAGGAAGGAACACTACCAAATTCATTCTATGATGCCACCATCACCCTGATACCAAAACCAGAAAAGGAGAACACAAAAAAAGAAAACTACAGGCCAATATCACTGATGAACATAAATGCAAAAATCCTGAACAAAATTTTAGTAAACAGAATTCAGCAACATATCAAAAGCTCATATGCCATGATCAAGTTGGGTTTATTCCAGGGATGCAAGGATTCTTCAGTTCAGTTCAGTCGCTCAGTCTTGTCCGACTCTTTGGGACCCCATGAATCGCAGCACACCAGGCCTCCCTGTCCATCACCAACTCCCAGAGTTCACTCAGACTCACTTCCATCGAGTCAGTGATGCCATCCAGCCATCTCATCCTCTGTCGTCCCCTTTTCCTCCTGCCCCCAATCCCTTCCAGCATTAGAGTCTTTTCCAATGAGTCAACTCTTCACATGAGGTGGCCAAAGTACTGGAGTTTCAGCTTTAGCATATTCCCTCCAAAAAAATCCCAGGGCTGATCTCCTTCAGAATGGACTGGTTGGATCTCCTAACAGTCCAAGGGACTCTCAAGAGTCTTCTCCAACATCACAGTTCAAAAACATCAATTCTTCAGCGCTCAGCCTTCTTCACAGTCCAACTCTCACATCCATACATGATCACAGGAAAAACCATAGCCTTGACTAGACTGACCTTTGTAGGCAAAGTAATGTCTCTGCTTTTGAATATGCTATCTAAGTTGGTCTTAACTTTCCTTCAAGGAGTAAGCATCTTTTAATTTCATGGCTGCAGTCACCATCTCCAGTGATTTTGGAGCCCACAAAATAAAGTCTCACACTGTTTCCACTGTTTCCCCATCTATTTCCCATGAAGTGATGGGACCAGATGCCATGATCTTCATTTTCTGAATGTTGAGCTTTAAGCCAACTTTTTCACTCTCCTCTTGCACTTTCATCAAGAGGCTTTTTAGTTCCTCTTCTCTTTCTGCCATAAGGGTGGTGTCATCTGCATATCTGAGGTTATTGATATTTCTCCCGGCAATCTTGATTCCAGCTTGTGTTTCTTCCAGCCCTGTGTTTCTCATGATGTATTCTGCATATAAGTTAAATAAGCAGGATGATAATATACAGCCTTGACGTCCTCCTTTTCCTATTTGGAACCAGTCTGTTGTTCCATGTCCACTTCTAACTGTTGCTTCCTGACCTGCATACAAATTTCTCAAGAGGCAGGTCAGGTGGTCTTGTATTGCCATCTCTTTCAGAATTTTCCTCAGTTTATTGTGATTCACACAGTCAAAGGCTTTGGCATAGTCAAGAAAGCAGAAATAGATGTTTTTCTGGAACTCTCTTGCTTTTTTGATGATCCAGCAGATGTTGGCAATTTGATCTCTGGTTCCTCTGCCTTTTCTAAAACCAGCTTGAACATCAGGAAGTTCACGGTTCACATATTGCTGAAGCCTGGCTTGGAGAATTTTGAGCATTACTTTACTAGCGTGTGAGATGAGTGCAATTGTGCAGTAGTTTGAGCATTCTTTGGCATTGCCTTTCTTTGGGATTGGAATGAAAACTGAACTTTTCCAGTCCTGTGGCCATTGCTGAGTTTTCCAAATTTGCTGGCATATTGAGTGCAACACTTTCACAGCATCATCTTTCAGGATTTGGAATAGCTCAACTGGAATTCTATCACCTCCACTAGCTTTGTTCATAGTGATGCTTTCTAAGGCCCACTTGACTTCACATTCCAGGATGTCTGGCTCTAGGTCAGTGATCACACCATCGTGATTATCTGGGTCATGAAGATCTTTTTTGTACAGTTCTTCTGTGTATTCTTGCCATCTCTTCTTAATATCTTCTGCTTCTGTTAGGTCCATACAATTTCTGTCCTTTATCGATCCCATCTTTGCATGAAATGTTCTTTTGGTATCTCTAATTTTCTTGAAGAGATCTCTAGTCTTTCCCATTCTGTTGTTTTCCTCTATTTCTTTGCACTGATCACTGAGGAAGGCTTTCTTGTCTCTCCTTGCTATTCTTTGGAACTCTGCATTCAGATGTTTATATCTTTCCTTTTCTCCTTTGCTTTTCACTTCTCTTCTTTTCACAGCTATTTGTAAGGCCTCCCCAGACAGCCATTTTGCTTTTTTGCATTTCTTTTCCATGGGGATGGTCTTGATCCCTGTCTCCTGTACAATGTCACAAACCTCATTCCATAGTTCATCAGGCACTCTATCTATCAGATCTAGGCCCTTAAATCTATTTCTCACTTCCACTGTATAATCATAAGGGATTTGATTTAGGTCATACCTGAATGGTCTAGTGGTTTTCCCTACTTTCTTCAATTTCAGTCTGAATTTGGCAATAAGGACTTCATGATCTGAGCCACAGTCAGCTCCTGGTCTTGTTTTTGCTAACTGTATAGAGCTTCTCTATCTTTGGCTGCAAAGAATATAATCAATCTGATTTCGGTGTTGACCATCTGGTGATTTCCATGTATAGAGTCTTCTCTTGTGTTGTTGGAAGAGGGTGTTTGCTATGACCAGTGCATTTTCTTGGCAAAACTCTATTAGCCTTTGCCCTGCTTCATTCTGTATTCCAAGGCTAAATTTGCCTGTTACTCCGGGTGTTTCTTGACTTCCTACTTTTGCATTCCAGTACCCTATAATGAAAAGGACATCTTTTTTGGGTGTTAGTTCTAAAAGGTCTCATAGGTCTTCATAGAACTGTTCAACTTCAGCTTCTTCAGCGTTACTGGTTGGGGCATAGACTTGGATTTCTGTGATATTGAATGGTTTGCCTTGGAAACGAACAGAGATCATTCTGTCGTTTTTGAGACTGCATCCAAGTACTGCATTTGGGACTCTTTTGTTGACCATGATGGCTACTCCATTTCTTCTAAGGGATTCTTGCCCACAGTAGTAGATATAATGGTCATCTGAGTTAAATTCACTCATTCCAGTCCATTTCAGTTCGCTGATTCCTAGAATGTCGACATTCACTCTTGCCTTCTCTTGTTTGACCACTTCGAATTTGCCTTGATAGATTATATATATATATATATATATATATATATATATATATATATATCCTCCCAACCTTTATTTATATACATACACATATATGATATATATTGAGCTTCCTAGGTGAAGCTAGTGGTAAAGAACCTGCCTGTCAACACAGTAGATGCATGTTCAATCACTGTGTTGGGAAGATGCCCTGGTGGAGGGCATGGCAAGCCACCGCAGTATTCTTGCCTGGAGAATCCATGGACAAAGGAGCCTAAAGGGCTATAGTCCATAGGTCGCAAAGAGTTAAACGTGACTGAAGTGACTTAGTAGACACACACACATGATATATATTACTGAACTCATATGAGTTATAAAAATGATATAAAATAATAGATACGCACCACCTTTGGTGGTCCACATGCATCTTATGTAAAAATATATGTGTGTCTAAATGTAATGTGTCTAAAAATGTAAAAATGTCTAAAAATGTATGACTAAGTCACTTAGTCATATCCAACTCTTCGTGACCCAGTGGACTGCAGGCAGTCAGGCTCCTCTGTCCATGAGATTCTCCAGGCAAGAATACTGGAGTGGCTTGCCATGCCCTCCTCCATGGATATAAAAATGTACATGGATTTTATTTTTCACATTTTTTTGTAGTAGATTAAGAGAGAGCACTTGGTATTTGAAGTGTGTTCATTTAGATTTTTAGAATATCAAAAGGAATCGCCAAATATGAAGTAACTGCAGTAATGAGATAGCACTGTGAAGTAATGTCTCATAGTGCTTCAGATAGTGCAGAATTTAATATATTTTAAAATCATAAATTAATTAATTAGTTAAATAATTTATTACATAGAAATCACTGGGAAATAAAGAGGGGCCAGAAACCTGGAATTCAAACAATTTCCTAGTTCTCTAAAATGTGGCAAGTGGAGTCTAAAACCATAGAAGGCCAAGCAAGCTTGACAATAAATAACAAAACATTCTGGAGTGGATTACTAACCAAATGATTTGTGAACACTTAGAAAAGGATTTCTGATTAGATTGGAAGTCAATATGGGTTCACAGAAAAATAAAGTTATAATTATTATTAACCTCATTTTTTAAAACAGCCTCCTTAAACTGGGGATGCTCTAGAGATATATCTGCATATCTAGTTTTGAAAAGTCATTTACCAAAGTCTCTCCTAAAATCTCCACATACACGATGAAGAAACGTGAACTAGAGGAAAATCCAGTAAGGTAGACTGGGAGGATTTGCAGAAGTAATGATTGGTGAGTCCACATCATCTTGAATGGAAGCCTCCAGTGTGTGAACATGTGCTTATATGTGTGTGAGTGTGTGAATGTGCAGGGATGTGTGTATGTGTGCATATGCATGAATGGATGAGAGGGCTTAATGGAGAGCTAACACACACATGCACACACATACGTACATTGCATCACAAATTTTCCTTAATTCCTCTCTCTCATCCCACATATTAGTGATTCATTTTAATGATGAATTAATTCTTCATAAGTTTAATTTCTCCAAAGCATGTACCCAATTGGTCTACCTCTCATCATCTGTATTACTATCACCTCGTTGAAACCACCACCACCTCTCACCTGGACAGTAGCAAACACCTCCTACCCAGTCATCTACTTTGGTTCTCATTCTACAGTCTATTCTCAACACAAAACCAGAGTGAGCTTTTAAAAAAGTAGATCATGCTTTTCTTCTACTTAAAATTCTCCAAATTTCTACAGTCAAATGAAAACTCCCTACCATGGCTGACAAATCTCTCTGTCTGCTGCTCCCCCTAAACAACCAGGGACTGTAGCCTTCTCTCCCTCCCCCTGCAATCCACCTGCTCTCACCTTGGTGGAACTCACTGCATCCTGTGCCTGGAACATCCTCTCTCAGCTTTTGGTCTTTGAGATTTTAGTTTAAATGTCACCTCTGCAGAGAATTTCTCAGACCACTCAATTTTAAGTAATCATCCCTCATCTCACCCTATTTTAATTCTCTGTATATATGGCCCTCTATATTTTTTGTATAGTTCTTCTGTGTATTCCTGCCACCTCTTCTTAATATGTTCTGCTTCTGTTAGGTCCATACCATTTCTCTCCATTATTGTGCCTATCTTTGCATGAAATGTTCCCTTGGTGTCTCTAATTTTCCTGAATAGGTCTCTAATCTCTCCCATTCTACTGTTTTCCTTTATTTCTCTGCATTGATCACTTAGGAAGGTTTATTATCTCACCTTGCTATTCTTTGGAACTCTGCATTCAGATGGATATATCTTTCCTTTTCTCCTTTGTCTTTCACTTCTCTTCTTTTCTCAGCGATTTGTAAAGCCTCCACAGGCAACCATTTTGCCTTTTTGCATTTCTTCTTGGGGATGATTTTGACCACTACCTCCTGTACAATTTTATGAACCTCTGTCCGTAGTTCTTCAGGCATTCTATCTATCAGATGTAATCCGTTGAATCTATTTGTCACTTCCCTGTATAATCATAAGGGATTTGATTTAGGTCATACCTGAATGGTCAATGATTTTTCCCTACTTTGTTCAATTTAAGCTTGAATTTTGCAATAAGGAGTTCATGATCTGAGCCACAATCAGCTCCTATACAAAAATATCTTAATCACCCAGATAGCGACGGTTGGAGTGATCACTCACCTAGAGCTAGACATGCTGGAAAGCGAAGTCAAGTGGGCCTTAGGAAGCATCACTATGAACAAAGTCAGTGGAGGTGATGGAATTCCAGCTGAGCTATTTCAAATCTAAAAGGATGGTGCTGTGAAAGTGCTGCCAGCATCTTTGAAAAACTCAGCAGTGGCCACAGGACTGGAAAAGGTCAGTTTTCATTCCAATCCCGAAGAAAGGCAATGTCAAAGAATGCTCAAATTACCACACAATTGCACTCATCTCACATACTAGCAAAGTAAAACTCAAACTTTTCCAAGAAAGGCTTCCACAGTACATGAACTGAGAAATCCCAGATGTTCAAGCTGGGTTTAGAAAAGGCAGAGGAACCAGAGATCAGATTACCGACATCCACTGGATCATGGAAAAAGCAAGAGATTTCCAGAAAAACATCTGTCTCTGCTTCATTGACTACGCCAAAGCTGTTGACTGTGTGGATCACAACAAACTGTGAAAAATTCTTTAAGAGATGGGAATAACAGATCACCTTACCTGCCTCCTGAGAAATCTGTATGCAGGTCAACAAGCAACAGTTAGAACTGGACATGGAACAACAGACGTTCCAAATTGGGAAAGGAGTACATCAAGGCTGTATATTGTCACCTAGCTTATTTCACTTATATGCAGAGTACATGATGAGAAATGTTGGACTGGATGAGGCACAAGCTGGAATGAAGATTGCAAGGGGAAATATCAATAACCTCAGATATGCAGATGACGCCACCCTTATGGCAGAAAGCAAGCCTCCTGATAACAGTGAAAGAGGACAGCGAAAAAGCTGGCTTAGAACTCAACATTCAAAAAATGAAGATCATGGCATCTGGTCCCATCACCTAGCTAAATGGATGGAGAAACAATGGAAACAGTGACAGACTTTATTTTCTTGGACTCCAAAATCACTGCAGATGGTGACTGCAGCCATGAAATTAAAAGACAGAAAAAATGCTATGACAAACCTAGACAGCATATTAAGAAGCAGAGACATTACTTTACCAACAGAGGTCCATATAATCAAAGCTATGGTTCTTCCAGTAGTCGTGTATGGATGTGAGAGTTGGACCATAAAGAAAGCTGAACACCAAAGAATTGATGCTTTTGAACTGTGGTGTTGCAGAAGACTCTTGAGATTCCCTTGGACAGCAAGATCAAACCCTAATGGAAATCAGCCCTGAATAATCATTGGAAGGACCGATGCTGAAGCTGAAGCTCCAATACTTTGGTCACCTGATGCAAAGAATCATAGTGCCATGGTGCCATGCAAAGTGCCATCCCCAGTAACAAAAAGCTAAGTAGACAATGGAGAGTAGAGAGGGATTGAGGTGAAAGAAAATAGCTTGGTTTCTGGCACACCACTTCCCACTTTCATTTTACTTATTTATTCATTTATATATTTGTTTGTGGTTTGCCTCTCCCTACTATTTAGTCAAATCATATGAAATTTCCATTTCTGAAATTCAAAAATCTTATAAATGTTAGCAATTCCATGTAGTTCAGTCTAATAGATTATTAAAGCCCTGTGGGCAAGAGCTTCATCTATCATGCTCAATAGTTTATAGCCAACACCAAGATCAGTGTTCATTAAATGCTTATAAATTAATATATTTTTTAATTTCTGACATTTTTAACATTAAAAATGTAAAGAATGTAATCTCATCTTTCATTAATAATATAAAAATCACTTCAAAGCCTTACCACATTAATTATTACATTATAGTGTGAAAGATGTGTAGAACTGATAAATTAAGAGTGTCAAATAATATAGACTTGACAGTAGAAGAGTTCTAACCTGAAATTTGAGTGATTTGAAGGATTCTAACCTGGAAGGGCATGTACAATATGCTTTCTTGAGGTCCAGTCTCTCAGGCTTTTGCAGGCAGGTAATATCAAGCTCTTTTTTGGAGAAGCAATAAATATTCTCTTGAAAGATTCTCCCTGTTTCAATTGCAGAAATCACTTATCAGAATTAAAGCTCTCTCAGTCTTTTACTGTTAAAATAAATGACAAATCCAGAATTTTCCATTCAAAGTTGGTTTCACTCTGTGCTTATACATATTTCACACACAGACAGGGGGTGGGACTGTGAAACCATTCATTAGCCTCTTTTTACAAAGAAAAGGAGAATTAACCTTTGATACAAGAGGAAAACCACTTCCCCTGGCAGTTTCATCCTTTGAGGCTGTCAGAATTTCACAGTTCACTGTCCTCAGAGTGGTCACCTCATGTGGTGGTGAAGAACCTAGAGTGGTAACTCATTACACACTCAGTCCCATTTAAGGTAAAATTCCAGCTAGAAAAAAATTGAATAATACTTTTATCATCTGTTTCTGGTGTCTCAAATGATGGGGCTCTATAGCACTTTCTCTGAGTTTTCACAGCCTTATACAAACACATGGTACATTCCTCTGGTCTTCTTCCCCATCTCTTGTTATCATCTCAGCTCTCAAATGCTTATAAGTGGTTTCTACAGTCTTCTTAGATCATTCAACCAATACATATAACAACATCTGGTTCTTCTTTTTCCTCTAAGGCAAGTCCCTCTGGTCCTTCATCATTCTGGTTGCTCTTCTGCATTCCCTCAACAGGAATACAGCAAACTATCAGCAAACAAATCAGCAAACTATCATCACCTCATTTCTGAAGTGCCAGAGGATCTAAACCCCAGGCATCAATGTGAAAGCAAAAGGGAAAGCAAAGTCTAGGATTCAAATTTAATGCATGACATCCTCATATGGCTTTAAAGGAAACGGGAAGGAGGGAGCATGTGAAAAAAAAGAAGGGGAGCTGGTTAAGAGGAGCCCACACCCATGAACAAGTTCAGGTGTAGTCAGTGTCACTACTGTCACCTTAGCATTCAGAGAACAACTACATCACAATGGAGTATTACTCAGCCATTAAAAAGAATACATTTGAATCAGTTCTAATGAGGTGGATGAAACTGGAGCCTATTATACAAAGTGAAGTAAGCCAGAAAGAAAAACACCAATACAGTACACTAATTCATATATATGGAATTTAGAAAGATGTTAATGATAACCCTGTATGCAAGACAGCAAAAGAGACACAGATGTATAGAACAGTCTTTTGGACTCTGTGGGAGAGGGCAAGGGTGGGATGATATGGGAGAATGGCATTGAAACATATAAATTATCACATGTGAAACGAACCACCAGTCCAGGTTCGATGCATGATACAGGGTGCTCGGGGCTGGTGCACTGGGATGACCCAGAGGGATGGTATGGGGAGGGAGGTGGGAGGGGGGTTCAGGATGGGGAACACATGTACACTCATGGAGGATCCATGTCAATGTATGGCAAAACCAATACAATATTGTAAAGTAAAAAAATAAATAAATAAAACAGATTTTAAAAAAGAAAAAAGAAAGAAACCCCCTTTAAATTTTGCATAGAGAAGGGGAAAAAGTCTGACACTATAGCTTATTTCCTCCTGCTGCTTAAGAGAGAGATTAAAAATGTCTGACACTTGCAGCCTATTTCCTCTGTTTGAAGACCCCTAGCCTTCCTGCCTATTACCCTCTCATTACTTTTAAGAGAAACCATTTTCAGGTCTTCATTGTTTAATCCAAGAGGGAAAAACTTACCCTTTCTTTCTGTTTGTGGACTGAGTGAGAGAGAGAATGACCCTCCTCAGGAATAAAGGTTACCAATATGGCAGGAATTTAGTTCTTATTTAGTGGAGAGGAAGAGATCCCTGTAGTTCTGTATTCCTCCTCGGGGTATTTAGTGATTTAAACTTCACAGGGAGATTCATCAACAAGCATACTTCAATGTCTAGTGCTGAAGAACCTCATTCTCCACGGAGAGTCCCAACCTCAGCAGATTTCCAGATGAGGGCCACAAAAGCCACCCCTACTCCCATCCTTCATCCCTCTACTCCCATGGGAGAATCAGACTGACTCCTGAACTCCCCAGTAGCCAGACCTCTAGGGCACCCAAGGACACCTTAGTTGGAAAATAGGACTATGAAAACTTTATTACCTGTATTAAAGGTGGGGGGGAGAGGTAGAAACCAACCTTATAATTACCTAGAAAAGTTCCTAAACATCTGCAGAAAAATCATCATTCATTCACTAGCATTGACTGAGCATCAATTTTGTGGGGAAGTAACTAGGGCTAGGGATTCACTTCACTGGGCTTACACCATATTTAAGGCAAACCTAGAAAAATATCTGGATGAAGCAAATTCAAGGAAGAGAAATCAGAAAGTACAAAAACCCTGAAGAGGTAGTGTGCTTGGTCCATCCAGAAAGCATGGGATCTAGGATGGAATGAAGTGTGGAGTGAGAGATTTGGAGATGCATAGAAGATTACATCTCAAAGGCAACATAAAGATTATAAGCATTTGTTAAATAAATGAATAAACAGGGTATTTGACCAACTGTAAAACAGGGACCTTGTTTCCTGGGCCTGTAGCAGTCTTCTAAGGGCTGAAAACAGTCTATATACATTTAAGGCAAAAGCCTAAAGATTACCAGCACCCTCTATAATTGTTTCTTGTAGAGGAAGACCTTCACTTGCTCATAAAGGCATTGCTGAGGATCCTGCAAAAACTCCAGTGGGGCCCTTTAAAGGGGGAAAATCATGGTTTCTCAATACACTTGTAAATTAGAATTATTCACACCAGAAATGCTGGGGGGCTGGGGGGAACTATTTCAATTGGAAGGCCAGGAATGGGAAGACTACAGCCTTTGTTTTCCTTTCCTTTGCATATTTTCAAGTCTTGATGGAGAAGATCTTTTTTTTTTTTTTTTTAATCAGCTTGGGCTCAGTGACTACTGATGGCTCAGGATAGTCTCTTTTCTGCCAAGATTCTCCTCCTCATCTGTGAAGATGCAGGTGCCCGCATGCTAAGTTGTTTCAGTCATGTCTGAGGCTCCTCTGGCCATGGGATTCTCTGGGCAAGAATACTAGAGTGGGATGTCATGTCCTCCTCCAGGGAATCTTCCCTACCTAAGGATCCAACCATCATCTCTGACATCTCTTGTATTGGCAGATGGGTTCTTTACCACTGAGTTATCTCGGAAGCCCAGGAACCTGTAAAGATTCCCAACTGGGAAGCAGCATCTACTCCCCAACAAAGGCCGCTGAGTCCATCCATGCAGGTCTTCCTTCGCCATAGTGGGCCAGGTCTGCAGATAGGGTGAGCGGGCAAACACCAGGGAAACTCCCATTCCAGCTCCCCACTGGTGCCTCTGGAGCTGGGCACCAGGACACCCTGGGTTTTACCTGGCAAGCATAGTCCCAGAAGCCCAGACAGGCAGAGAACATTGAGAGGGATGGCTGGGGAAGGGAAGAAGAGTCCCATAACCCTCCACCCAGAGGGGCAGCTGCAAGTAAGCCCGGGGTAAGGGACGACGCAGGACGTCCACGGACTGTAAAGGACCACGCAGAGCGGCCGGTAGAACTTGTGGCTGATGTTCTCAGCCATGCCCTTGCCCCAGAAGTCGTTGGAGAAGATGCCCCAGCGCAGAGGGCCTCCGAGCCGCACCTAGGGGTTGTTGACGATCGCCCACACGTCGTCGTGCAGGAAATCGCCTCGCAGGCAGCGGCCTGCAGCTTGCCCCTGGCACAGCACGGAGAGTCCCCGCGCAGGTGGAGGGGTCATGGCTACCCCGAGAAGCGCGGAAGGGGCAGCGGGGGCACCTGTCCGCTGTCCTCGCGATGCTCTGCTCCCTCATCGTTTCCCCATTAAGGGTCTGCTGGGGGAACCTCACCGGCGGGCACCTCCAGGCCCCGGGCCAGGACAGGCTCAGCAGGTGCGCAGCCGGAACCCCTGCCGGCGCTAAGGGAAAGGGCAGTGGCCGCCGCCGCCCCGGCTTTTCAGCACCCCGGACAACAGCAGTGGCGACCGGGCCACGCTCTTCCTCTGGCTCCGCGCTCCTGTCCTTCTCTGCCTCCACCATCTGCTTCCCCTGCTTGCTGCTCCCATCTCCCCGAGTCCCGCGGCGGGGGTGGAAACTGCAGAGAAATGGAGCTTCGAAGCGTCCTTCTGATATCCGTGAGAGGGTCTCCCTGAGGGGGGCTTCCTGCCCGCCCTGCCCGGGTTTGTTGAGAGACGCCACCGGCAGTTTTCCTTTACCGCCCATTGCACTGCTTGCCCTTGTACAAAGTCTCAGGTTCGATTTTTGGTTTGGATATGAGCGCCTAATGGGCTTCTGAAACAGTTCTCCTTTTAGTTTTTTACTGCGGTTCTTAAAACAATTCGAGAGATGAGGAGCAAATTACTTTTTTATTCCCATCTAAATGGATCACCTGTATCTATTATTTTCTGGGCTGCACACTTGTTTGAACTGTTCCTGCTAACATTATGTAAACAACTGCAGAGGTCTCTGGCTTTAACTCCTAAACTTTCCTATCATCTTCAAAGGTTGTTTTTCTCTTTAAAATAGCAGTTATAAGGTATCGATAATTATTAATAGATATTCCAGGACGTTGCTTACTAAATATGTCTTCATGTTTGAAATTCTGTTACAGTTTAGTAAATCAGAAAGAGAAAAATAAATATCATATTAACACATGTATGTGGAATCTAGAAAAATGGTACAGATGAACCTATTACCAGCACAGAAATGGAGACGCAGATGTAGGGAAGGGACACATGGATGGCGGTGGGCGAGACGAATTGGGAGATTGGAATTGACATGTGTAAAACAGTTAGCTAGTGGGAACCTGCTATATAGGGCAGGGAACTCAACTAGGTGCTCTGTGGTGACTGGATGGGTGGGGTAGGGGAGGATGGAAGTCCAAGAAGGAAAGGATATATGTACATATATAGATGATCCATTTCACTGTACAGAACAAACTAATATCACATTGTAAAGCAGCTATACCTGAATTTCTTTTTTAAAAAGGAGATTTGTTAGCTCTTCCAGATCCCTTGTAAATGACATTGTTGCATACTAGCAGCAGGTCTCTGATGAGCCTTCCAGATTCTCCTTCAGAACTGAAGGACTTAACCCCCCAGTTCCTGGGGGTGTTGCAGGAAGGAACCCTCAGGTGTCAGTTCTCTTCAGAATTGCCTTGGCTGAAAAGGGTCTTTGCGACCAAGGTCACCTCCCCATTGGAGTAGCATATAACCAATGACTGATGGATGTTGCATTATGAAGGCCAGCTTGACCCTCTTATCCTAATTAGGGCCAATTTTGATGGCTATTCCAGCTTCAGGTCTCCACAGGGGGCCTTTATTGAGGCCACATCATGATCCAACCTCTCCTTTCTCAACCCTGATTTCTATCCTAAGAGCTCTACTAAGACAATGTGACTAAGGAAACTTGTGCACCTATCAGAACCCACTCCCACTTTACTTCCACCGCTAAGGCTGGAGCCCTTGATAAGACACATGCTCTCTTGAAGGTGGGAGGAAAATCCTACAAAGATTCATAGATCTGTCATATCAGTAACTATTTAGGCAACAAATATCCAGGACAGCCCCTTCTAAATAAAAGACAAATCACTGCATCTGTCACCTCCCTTCCCGGAACAAGAAGCACAAGGCCCCATAGGGTTCATATTCCATGCCTACGAATATTATTCCAGTCAGTGGGATGCATAAGCTGCCGTTTTAGAGAGGCCCAAAGCAGAACAGGACTGTTCAACAGGTCTAGGCTGCAGCCCAAGTTGCCCTCACCCTTGGGCCATGCATCTGAGAGACACTACATTAGTGTTCAGTGGTGGGAGAAGACATTGTGTGAAGTGTTTAGCAAAGCCCTGGGGGAGAATCACAATGCAGACCCATGGGGTTCCAAGACAAGGCCATGCCACCTTTTATACCAATTAAACACACACTCCAAAACAGCTCCTAATGAGTTACTGGGCCCTAGTAGAGATAGGGTACTAGACTCATGGGGCATCAAGTGACTGTGGGTCAAAAGGATCCTTGGTGATCTGGATTCTTCCAAGCCCACCAAGTCACAGGCTGGGCAGCCATAAAAGCATTCTGACACATGATTAGAAATGGTATGTCCAGGATCAAGCATAAGGAGGACCAGAGGTAATAGAGCTGTCATGTACTGCTTCACAGAGCCAGTTCTGAAATTTCCAAGAACTTTGCAAGCACGACCATTATTAAGAATTAAATTACATACAATTAGATACATTATATTTAAAATAAAGGCAAACTCAAACTTTAAAACTTCTTAATTATTTTACTATAGTTTACTATTACTCATGGTCTGGAGGACTGTTTATGACTTTGTGTCTACATGGTGGACACACTGTCTAATAGTACATCTTTTCGTAACTCCACATTCAGTGTCGTCCTGTTGGTAGTTTGAAATTGACCGTTTTGGAAATATTTATACCATAAAAATGGGTAATTGCTACAAAAGACAATATGATTTATTGTTTTACTGAAGGACTATCCGGAATGTAATAGGAAAAATCTTTATTATATATATTAAATAAAGTGTATCATTTATATAGCTATTACATTGTGAACAGCATAAAAAATTGAGAAAATGTTATCTTAGTATCAGAAAACTATTATCCCTTTCAGCCAATAAGTCAGTCACATCATTAGCAAAGAAGTCAAGTTCTAACACACATTTTTGTGGCTTCATTTTTGTCTTACTCATTATAAAAATATCAATCAACATTCATGTCAGAACTATATTAACTTGTCGATTACAGCAAAGTTGGCTATGGAGGCAAGAATTTTAAAAAATCAATAAAAACATTCTGGAAGAATAATTTGGCCATCTGGAATTTAAAATAGGGCTTCCCTGGTGGCTCAGATGGTAAAGTGTCTGCCTCCAATGCGGGAGACCTGGATTTGATCCCTGGGTTGGGAAGATCCCCTGGAGAAGAAAATGGCAACCCACGCCAGTACTCTTGCCTGGAAAATTCCATGTATGGAGGAGGCTGGTAGGCTACAGTTCATGGGGTCACAAAGAGTTGGACACAACTGAGCAACTTCACTGGTTCACTGGATTATTTATAAAATCATTGATTGTAAATTGGATACTATACATCCTTCATATTAATATGATTTATAATAAATCTATTGATGTATATTGCTATACACTGAATGCTTATATCCCCCCAAAATTCATGTGTTGAAACCTAATCCCCAATTTGAGTAGATGGGGACTTTGGGAAGTGATTAAACCATAAGGATGGAATCCTCATGAATTAAATTACTATTCTTACAAAAGACATCCCAGAAGCTCCTTTGCCCTCTTCATCATATTAGTATAAGGACTTAGCAAGAAGACAATCTGTGAACCAAGAAGAGAGCCTCACCGAACACTGAATCTGCTGGAAACTTGCTTGGATTTCCCAGCCTCCAGAGCCATGAAAAACATTAATAAATCTCTGTTGTTTATAAGCCATCCATATTCTGCTATGGAAGTCTGATATATATACCTTATTTGAGAGCAAGTGGTTAAACTGGCTAGAGGAAGCACAGGCTTCAGTGTCACACACTAACTTTGTACGAGTTCTTCACCTCCTTCTCATACATATAGCCACATGTGGGGGCTCCTTTTGACCATCTGCCAGAAAAAGAAAAAGCCTAGAGCTTGCTTCACTCTGAATCTGCTTGGTAGCTAGGTACAAGCATTACAGTGCCACTGAAGAATGGCTACAAATGAGCCCAACAGCTCGGGCACTTACTAATGAGAGCTGATCCAGCTATTGCCACCTCTGAATATACGACTGATAGGAACGAAGATCCAATGTGGCACTGTTCCTCTAGGACACCATCTGGCTCCTTGGTAGCAAGTTTACATCATGAGGGCCAGTGATTTCTTCCTATAGGAATAGATAGCTCTTCTAGGTGTGTGTTTGCCTTTGCTGCCCACAGAACCTCAGCCAGAATCACTATCCAGGAGTTTACAGACTGCCTGTTTCCATATAACATAGTATCCAGCCAGGGATCCCACTTTGATGAACGAAGTGTGGGCACGGATCCATTTCATAGGGTGCTTTGGTTGTATCACAAACATCCAGAAGCAGCCATTGTATTATCCTGCTATAAGGGCAGCTGAAGTACCAGCTCCGATGTGTATACAACACCTATACACTTTACATAGGTGTATATAAAGTGCTATCTTCCAGAGTCCTCCATTTGATGCCGTGTCCTAATAGGAAGGACACACGGATTCAGGAAACAAAGATTGGAAGCAGGAATGGTCCCACTTATCATGACTCTCTATGCTCTGGGGGAATATTGTGGTCTCTGTCCTTGACCTCTGGGTTCTCCATGCTTAGATGTTTTATCCTCAAATGGGGCTTATCCTTCAGACAAACCAAGGAACCCATCAACCTAAGGCTGTTCCCTGACACTTTGGACTCCTTGTGTCCAGACACTGTCACGTGAGAAAGGAGCCAGCATCATGCCAGGGGTAATTGACCCTGGTCAGCAGGATGAGATAAAGTTGCTCCTACATGAGGTAGAAGGGAACATGTGTGAAACTCTGGTGATACACTGGGGTGCCTCTCCATATTTCCTTGCCCAAATGTTACTGTAAAGGGACATGCACAGCAATCCTGGCCTGAGAAGGAGTTGATTACCAAGGGATCAAAGCCCTCTGATATGAGGATATGAGTCACATTGTCAGGTTGTGAAAGAAAGCCTCCCCTTTCCCACACTCTGATTTCTTCCACTACTATACCATACACTTCTGGCCACCAAATGGATAGGTGTTCTTCCCATACCAAGCAATTCTCTGACATCAACTGAGGTTCCTATAGCTCAATCCTGACACTATTCTCCCGGTGAAAATTCACTAAGTTGTGTCCAACTCTTGCGACCCCATAGACTGTAGCCTGCCAAGCTGCTCTGTGCATGGGATTATCCAGGCAAGAATACTAGAGTGGGTTGCCATTTCCTTCTCCAGGGATTTTCCTGACCCAGGGATCAAACCCAGGTCTCCTGGATTGCAGGCAGATTCTTTACCCACTG
Organism: Bos indicus x Bos taurus; assembly: GCF_003369695.1. Classification (NCBI taxonomy): domain Eukaryota; kingdom Metazoa; phylum Chordata; class Mammalia; order Artiodactyla; family Bovidae; genus Bos; species Bos indicus x Bos taurus. The sequence continues at coordinate 9,428 of NW_020867526.1, read as the reverse complement.
AGCTACAAGGGAAGCTCTTATTTTGCTAGAGACAGTGTCAACTTCCATAGGCTAAAGCTGTCTCATAAGACTGCCTCCATTTCAGATGCCAACTGCAAGCCCAGGCTATCACCTGTACTTCTGAGGAATCCTCTATAATTCAGTTTCCCATGACCCTCACCTCATGTTCCATAATACGCTAAGATGGCTCACAGAATTTAGGAAAACATTTTATTTAATAGATTACCTTTATAGTATTAAAATAATTCAACTCAGAAACAGCTAGATGGAAGAGATGCATAGGGCAAGGTATGGGAAAGGGGTGCAGTTTATATACCCTCTCCAAGTGCATCACCCACTCAGCACCTCATGTATTCACCAACCTGGAAGCTCTTCAATTTCCTTCAGTCAGGGTTTTTTTGTGGAGCTTTATTAAGTAGAAATGATTGATTAAATGCTTGACCATTGAGGACTAATTCAGCCTCCAACCCTTTTCCCTTCCCTGGTGGTTGGGAGGGTGGAGCTGAAAGTTCTACGGTGAAGAAAGCTGAGTGTTGAAGAATTGATGCTTTTCAACTGTGGTGTTGGAGAAGACTCTTGACAGTCCCTTGGACTGCAAAGAGATCCAACCAATCCAGTCTAAAGGAGATCAGTCCTGGGTGTTCTTTGGAAGGAATGATGCTAAAGCTGAAACTCCAGTACTTTGGCCACCTCATTCGAAGAGTTGACTCATTGGAAAAGACTCTGATGCTGGGAGGGATTGGGGGCAGGAGGAGAAGGGAACGGCAGAAGATGAGATGGCTGGATGACATCACCAACTCAATGGACGTGAGTTTGAGTGAACTCTGGAGATGGTGATGGACAGGGAGGCCTGGCATGCTGCGATTCATGGGTCTCAGAGAGTCAGACACGACTGAGCGACTGAACTGAACTGAACTGAATCATGTGATTGGTTCCTTGCAACCTGTCCCCTTATCTTTAAGTACTTTTCTGAAAGTCATCTTATTAACTTAAACTTGTGTGGTTGAAAGACACTTGTTATGAATAACAAAAAATACTTTTTTTCACCCCTCCCTCTTATCTCTTAGGAAATACAAGGGTTTTCAGAGCCCTGAGCCAGGAACAGGGACAAAGACCAAATATATATTTTCTATTATAAATCACAATATCACACAGGTAAATCACTAAGACCTGCAGAAGTCAGAGCTGAGGGTGAGAAGAATTTAGACTAGATAATGGAGGAGTAAAGACAATGAGTACCAACTGCAGCACTGAAAGAACAACTGCAAAACTGAGATCTGTCGTTCATCCCACTAACCATCGTTTTCTGAGTATCCTCTCAGGAAGGCAGGCCAACCAGGAACCGTGGAGTCTGAAAATGCATGAGAAGTGAGTCAGTATGAAAAACTCTAGGTCCATTCGTGTCTCTAAAAATGACCAATTTCATTCTTTTTTATGGCTGAGTAATACAGATGAACCTACTTGCAGGGCAGGAATAGAGATGCAGACATAGAGAATGTAAACATAGACATGTAAACATGGTCCAGAGGGAAGTGGAGGTGGAATTAACTGGAAGATTGGGATTGATACACACACACACACACACACACTACCATGTGTAAAATTGATAACTAATGAGAAGCTGCTGGGTGGCACAGGAGCTCAGCTTGGTGCTCTGTGATGATCTAGAGGGGTGGGATAGAGAGATTGGAGGGAGGTTGGGGGGAGAATATATGTATATATATATAGCTGATTCACTTTGCTGAACAGCAGAAACTAACACAACATTGTAAAGCAATATACCATAATTAAAAATTTAAAAAAAAACAAGTGAATCTGTACAGTGCAAGCAGTGGAATATGGAAGGTTTGTAAGTGTATTGCTCAGATCTTCCTTCAAGCAAACTGCCCCAGGTCTATACTAGCTACAGTGCCTAAGGGGCTCCGCGGGCACTAGGACAGAGGACACATTCTCCATGGGAAGCTTCAGCCAGTGTTTGACCAACGTGGAGTTCTAGGTCTTGCTATATCAACCTAGTGCAGTTGAGTTCTAAGTCATCTATGCTCTGAAGCTCTCCATTGAGTTGGCCAGGACTGCTCTCTAAGACTCTTCTTCTGCATTCTTCCTTTTTTCCTTCCTTTCATAAATGTCAGATCTTCACAGGTATGAAGACTTCTCCGTCTATTGCTATTCCTTTCTCCCATTTATCTTTATTACCTTTATCTTTTACCTCTGATAAATATCTCATGCTTCTAATTCCATCTTGGCATTCCGCTACCCAAACAAGCAAAGCTGATTCATATGGTCACTTGATTTATGACAGATACAAGTGCAGTATACTAAGAAATGTCCAAATAAAACATTGGACAAATGAAATATGGGAAAAACGTAAATCTGACCTCCTGCTCTGCTTCAAACACTGAAGTCAATTCTAGATGGATTTTAAATCTAAATGTTGAGAGTAATAAAAGGATTTTTTTCAAGCAAGACCAATAACACCAAAATAAATGAAAAGTTTGAGAAAGTGGATTTCATTAAAAATAAGAACAGCTATTATTGGAAAAAACACACCCACTCAGAGAGTGAAAAGCTTGCTAAGCTGCTTGCTAAGTCACTTCATTCGTGTCCGACTCGTGCGACCCCATAGAGGTAGCCCACCCGGCTTCCCCCGTTCCACGGGATTCTCCCAGGCAAGCACACTGGAAGTGGGTTGCCATTTTCCTCTCCGATGCATGAAAAGTGAAAAGTGAAAGTGAAGTCGCTCAGTCGGTTGTCCAATTCTCACAAACCCATGGACCTGCAGCATACCCGGCTCCTCCATCCATGGAGTTTCCAGGCAAGAGTACTGGAGTGGGGTTTCCATTGCCTTCTCAGAGAGAGTGAAAATGGCAAGGCTCTAAATAAAGAAGATATGTGCTGATTTACAAATCCATAACAGAGCTCATGTCCAGAATCTACATCAAATTCCTTTAAACCAGCAACAAAAAGATAACCAAAGTTTTAGGAAAGGAGTATATTCATTTCCCATAGCTACTAGAACAAATTACCACAAACTTAGTGACTTAAAAATGACAGAAATTTATTTAATTCCTAAGTATTGTGGATTTTTCTAGAGCTATGGGAAATGATATACTCCTTTCCTAAAACTTTGGTATCTTTTTGTGCTGGTTTAAAGGAATTTGATGTAGATTCTGGACTGAGCATATATGGAATTTAGAGATGGTAACATAACCCGGTGTACGAGACAAAGAGCCACTGATGATAGAACGTCTATGGACTCGTGGGACGGGAGAGGGTGGGAAGATTTGGGAGAATGAATGAACATGTAAAATATCATGTAGGAACGATTGCCTCAGTTCCATTCTTGCTGACATGGAGGGCATAGAATGGTTGGGATGAGTAACACTGGACGGCCAGAGGTTATGGGGAGGGAGAGAGGGTTCGGATGGGGAACACATGTATACCTGTGGTGGATTCTTTGATATTTGGCAAACTAATACAATATGTAAAGTTTAGAAATAAAATAAAATTGGGAAGAATAAAAAAAAACATGACAAATTTATTCCCTCACATTTCTAGAAACATAACATGATCACTGATCTGAAGTCAAAGTGCGGCATGACTTCTCTCCCTCTGGAAACTGTAGAGAAGAACCTCCTCTGACTTGTGATGACTGCTGCCATTCCTTGGTTTGTGGCCACATCACTCCAGTCTCTGCCGCTGTGGTCACATTGCTTTCTCTTCTTCTGTCTACCTTCTCTCTTCTATGTCAATCTCCCACTGCTTGTCTTATAAGAATACATTTGATTGCACTTATACTCACCCAGAATTATTTCCCATCACAAGATTCATAATCACATCTGCAGTACCCCCTTTTTTCCCCGTAAACTAACATTTACAGGTTCAGGATATTTTGAGGGCCATAATCCAACCCTCTTCCAAGCACAAAGGGTTAGGGCAAGCACTTGACAAGAATATTCAAAGGTCTGTCAAATTCTCTCAGGTCACTTCCAATTCCAAAATTCTATCATCCTGTGAAAATCAGAATTCTTACAGTTAAATATTAAAAAAAACAAATTGACAGTCTTTCTATGCTATAGTTATTATTGTTTGGGGGATAATTTAGAAAGTTTTTTTGTTAAAAAACAGAGGTGATGAAGAAATAAAATCTGACTGAGACTGAAAGATATTAAAAAATGGATCAAGGAGTAAGAAAAAGGAACTACAAATAATATAAAAACTTTATACTTTGAGCTAAAGACTACAAGTTTCCCAAGATGGTGACTGTGAATAAATCTATTTCCCTGTGAAAAATCTCAAAATTATCCCCTTGGTGTGACAGAATCCTAAGCAGATAAGTCAGCAGATTTAAATCCCTGTGTTTTGCATTTGGGAGAATAAACATTTACTGACCCCAATTAGTCCTCTATGAGGAATGCATTTAATATGATCACAAAAGCAAAGAACCTAACCTAAGGAAGAAACTTGAACAGTCCAAACTCTATATGAGAAACTGCCAGGCTTCCTCTCTTATGCAATGAAAAACTGGCATGTGTGTGTTTTAACCACAGTCCCAGATTTCATAAGGGATTGTGAGGACTAAGGAGACAGTGAACAGGATTCCCCTGCAGAGCCCAGTGAACTGGAAAAGCAAATTTGCAGGAGCTCACCTGAGTAAACTCAGGTATCCTTACCATATTGCAACAGCCCTGGAAATGCCTCACTTCCTCCAATAGAGTAGTTCAACTATTAGCTCATTAGAGAGTATTAGGTCCAATAATTGAGAAAGTACTCCTGGTAAGATGATTATTGAATAAAGTCTTACTCATTTAGGTTGTTTGAATTTCTCCTATTATGTGGTGAATAGGAACTGAAAATGATTTAGTCCATAAATCCATTTAATCTAATTTGTAATATAAAGTGAAAGATTTTATTTTTGTATTACAACAGGCATTTTGATGCAAAGCTTCTGGCAGGCAATGGACCAATCTGCAGAATAGAGCCACACCTCAAGAGGCTTAATTATACCTGAGATTAGACACATACTGATCTACAGAAAAAGGTCTATGGTCCAGAGCAAAAAGACACTGATTTTGGAGTTGAGGGACCCAGGCTCTAGTCATGGAACTAGCAGTGAGGAGCTGTCACTTCCTGCATCCACCCCTGTGCCATTTCTAAATGTGTGAGACTATGATGGGACAATTTCTAAGATCTCTACAATCTAAGATTAAATGGATCTTTCCTTTGAAGATAAACAAATACTATAGCTTAATCAAGAAAGACATAAAAGCAGTGTATATGTGTGGTGTTAGTTGCTTAGTCATGTCTGACTCTTTGCAACCCATAGACTGGGGCCCCCAGGCCCTTCCGTCCATGGGATTCTCCAGGCAAGAACACTGGAGTGGGTTGCCATTTCCTTCTCCACGTAAAAGCAGTACTAGTAGCTAACTTCCATTGAGTTCTTACTATGTGCCAGACATTCCGCTAAAATCTTTACAAGTGTTGAACTATTTCAGCTTTAAACAACTACTTGGGGCATTATTATTATATTCTTTTTGAAACAGAAAAAATTATTATTTTTTAAAATTTCCAAGATCACACAGCTAAAGTGGTGGTCTCACAATTTGAAGAAATGGCCATTAAAGTGGGATTTGAAAGGAAAAAGTCTGCTTCTGATAAGTCTGGGGGATATAACCCCCTAAGTCAGTTGCAAAGCAGTTCATTTTATGCCTTCTTCTCCCTGCCAAGAGCCTGCCTCATGCTGTCACCATCTCCTATGATGACCTCTGCTCAGGCCCCAATTGACCATGGCCAGCTTGTTTGGGCATACCCATCCCAATCCTGAGTGATCTGATGTTGCCTTTTCCTCAATTATATTTGCTGAATGAATCCATGAAACTTATAGATCATTCATGTTAGAAAATAAGAGCTGACTTGGTGAAAAGAAGAAAGAATGCAGTGGTCGTTTCAAAAGCAGGTCAAAGGATTTATAGTCATGTAGTAAAAACAGAAGGAACCTCTATAGATTCTTCACCCAGAACTGACACCATGAAAACTGCAGAAATGTTCTACCCGTGGGCATAGAACACACTAACAAAGGCAGAGACAAGAGACTGGCCACGGTGCTGTGGCTGCTACTACCAGGCTGGGTCTGATGGGGCCCCCAGGGTGGTACCTGTGTAGCCTGAGGTAAGTAAAAGAGATCAGGAAACACTCCTTGAGAAACTATGGCAAGGAAAGGGAAAAGAAAAAGGTTAATGAGGGCCTTAGGAAACATCAAAAATGAAAGCAAAAGGAAATAAAATCTTTAGGGATTAGTCCTTTAGCACCTTAAATATCTGGAATTTCAACAGAACTGTAGTCCTAAAACATGACCCCGATCTTTTCAGCTTTTCTACAATTATGATGTTTCTAACAACCCAAATTTGTACCCTGGAAATCCATTTCAGCAACAAAAACAAACATTAAAGAAAAGTTTTATATCAAACTGATAGCTCACTAGTGATGAACATCTTTAAATAATCCATTTCTCTACTGTTATTTTTCCCACTGATGTCAGGTCACAACAGCCAACATTTACTTTTATATTAACACATATTCCTGGGATAGGTGATAAACCTTGGGATAAACATTTTGTTGAATCAAGTCAAAGACCCAAATCTCAGACTTCACCTATATTTTAACCCCCCATATATTAGGGCAATACCAATGTGAATGTTAACTTCATTTTAATTTTAGATGATTGCAACATAAAAAACATACTCCTCTAAGCCTTAACCTTTTCATTCCAAGAAGAATTGGTAATTTTCTTTTTCGTTGCTCTCTGTTCTAAGTCAAGACAGAGTTCAGAATCACAAACATTAACTTGAATCTCATACTGGACCAGGCAATCGATACATTTTTTAATATGTGTTATTTTGGTTCAGTGACTTTCATTTCAATTTCTTTCCTCCTGTGTCTAGTTTCCCAATATGATTAATGACCAACTTATCTTGGTCTCCCCATAATTGCCTTGAGAATATACAATACTAGATTTATTCACTTATTACAAATGCAAAACAGAGATGAAATTTTCAATATAAAAATGCTGCCCTTAAAATATACAGATATTTATCATTGACTGTTTTTTAATACATTTCTTGGATTTTTGCACACAGAAATGGTCTATGTGGTAACTATTGACTTTTAAAAATAAAATATTATCAGTAATAAGTATTACATTAACAACATTGTAAATTAAACTTTTTTACCTAAAAACAGAATAATGATAGAAACCAGCCTATGTACATGCTCTGAATCCTACCTCAGAAAAAACACTTCAAACACCAAGAATTATTTTCCTAAGAGGAAATAATATAACTGATTTCAATCATTAAGTAATTTATAAAGTGAATGTTGTAATAAATTGACATCATGTTATTCTGATATTTACCCTGAGAAACCACTGGATTTTTTTCTCCTCTGAACCCTCTTGCCAACCCACTGGAATTCAGTTCTCTGAGTCATCATATATAGGTGACTACAGAACATTACTGCCATTCCATAGTGAGCAACATTCACAACCCAGTCTTACTATCCCAAAACCGCTTCCACAGTGGCTCCAATCCCAGCTCAGGTGCAACATGACTCAGCTGGCCCCACCTCTGCTTCCAACTGTGGATTCCAAAACATACAAAATCTTTTATTAATTTCATCTACCTGCCAGCTGGACCTTTCTCAGCCCCAACCCTGTACACATGCGTCCTTGAAATACTCTTAACCTCCTTTCTGGCTTGGCTAACCCTACTTCTCCTCCAAGTTCCTGCTGAAAGTTCATTTCTTCAGCAAGTTCTTAGCTATCCCTTCAATTAGATTTGGAAAGGCAATGGCACCCCACCCCAGCCAGTACTCTTGCCTGGAAAATCCCATGGACAGAGGAGCCTGGAAGGCTGCAGTCCATGGAGTCTCTGAGGGTCGGGCACAACTGAGAGACTTCACTTTCATTCTTCACTTTCATGCATTAGAGAAGGAAATGGCAATCCACTCCAGTGTTCTAGCCTGGAGAATCCCAGGGACGGAGGAGCCTGGTGGGCTGCTGTCTATGGAGTCGCACAGAGTCAGACACAACTGAAGTGATGTAGCAGCAGCAGACATGTGTTCTTATAGCTTCCAATCTTAGCATAACAAGGATCATACTCTCATTAAAGTCAGCTTTCTCCTTTAGACTATAAGCTCCATGAGAGACCTGAGAGACACGAGTGCTCTATGAGACATGCTTTGCAGGGCTATTACAAGATTAAATGAAGTAAGGTATAGAGTGGCTGAGCTACACAGACCTTTACTTTATTATGGCAGTTGACTTGCTTGGTGCCAAAAATGTTAGATCAGATCAGATCAGATCAGTCACTCAGTCCTGTCCGACTCTTTGTGACCCATGAATCGCAGCACGCCAGGCTCCCTGTCCATCACCAACTCCCGGAGTTCACTCAGACTCACGTCAGTGAGTCTGTGAGTCAGTGAGTCAGTGATGCCATCCAGCCACCTCATCCTCTGTCGTCCCCTTCTCCTCCAGCCCCCAATCCCTCCCAGCATCAGAGTCTTTTCCAATGAGTCAACTCTTCGCATGAAGTGGCCAAGTACTGGAGTTTCAGCTTTAGCATCATTCCTTCCAAAGAAATCCCAGGGCTGATCTCCTTCAGAATGGACTAGTTGGACCTCCTTGCAGTTCAAGGGATTCTCAAGATTCTTCTCCAACACCACAGTTCAAAAGCATCAATTCTCCAGCGCTCAGCCTTCTTCACAGTCCAACTCTCAATCCATACATGACCAGAGGAAAAACCATAGCCTTGACTAGACAAATCTTTGTTGGCAAAGTAATGTCTCTGCTTTTGAATATGCTTTGGTCATAACTTTCCTTCCAAGGAGTAAGCGTCTTTTAATTTCATGGCTGCAGTCACCATCTGCAGTGATTTTGGAGCCCAGAAAAATAAAGTCTGACACTGTTTCCCCTGTTTCCCCATCTATTTCCATGAAGTGATGGGACCGGATGCCATGATCTTAGTTTTCTGAATGTTGACCTTTAAGCCCACTTTTTTCACTCTCCACTTTCACTTTCATCAAGAGGCTCTTTAGTTCCTCTTCACTTTCTGCTGTAAGGGTGGTGTCATCTGCATATCTGAGGTTATTGATATTTCTCCCAGCAATCTTGATTCCAGCTTGTGTTTCTTCCAGTCCAGCGTTTCTCATGATGTACTCTGCATTATAAGTTATATAAACAGGGTGACAAAATACAGCCTTGATGTACTCCTTTTCCTATTTGGAACCAGTCTGTTGTTCATGTCCATTCTATCTAACTGTTGCTGCTTCTGACCTGCATACAAATTTCTCAGAGGCACGTCAGGTGGTCTGGTATTCCCATCTCTTTCAATTTTCCACAGTTTTGGCTTTGGCATAGTCAAAGGCTTTGGCAT
>NW_020867525.1:0-20574 GCF_003369695.1 Bos indicus x Bos taurus | reverse complement strand
TGTCATAAATAGCCCAGTAATGTCTTTGCTGTATATATACATTCATAATTCTTTGGTACATACCTGGCAATGTAATCTTGGGCCTTAGAGTAGTTGTATGGTTTTGATTTAACACATACTGCCACACAGTTTACTGAAGTGCTGAATAAGTGTATATTGAATCCAATTCCTCCCCCTCCTCATCAAGACTTGAATACTTTCAGTATTTTTCAGTTCTAGCATTTAGAATGATTCTGTTATATATGAAGTTCAGGAACAGGCTAAACCAGTACTTCCCCTTCCTTTAGCTTGTGTTGTGATGGATAAGAACATGATATCTAGAGTAGCAACAGCAGGGGCACTTGTGAGGATAAAAATCAATAGAGAATGGCATAGCAAATGAATGGAAAGAGCAAGCTTTATTAATAATAACTAGAATAATTAATAGAACATTAATAATTCTATTGAGCTACTGAACCAACTCTGAAGTGCTCTGTCTCCAGATCTCATATTAAATCAATGATAAGTAGTGTTATGATTTATGTTACTATTAATCACATTTTGTTACTTGATGATGAAAGCATGCTTAATGAATACATTTGTAAATCAAATCTATTGATTTAAGCATACTTTATGTCATTTACTTAGTTTTGTTGCTTCTTCATATCGGTTTCTGAGTGCTTATTGTTGAACTTAATCCTGAGGGTTTTTCTATTGACCTTGCCATAGCAAATGGATGTTTTTCTAATATATATATTCAGTTTTATTGCTGGTACATAGAGAAACTACTGATTATATGAATACATAAGCTTATTTTTTCTGGTTCCAAATAGGAAAAGGAGTATGTCAAGGCTGCATATTGTCACCCTGCTTATTTAACTTCTATGCAGAGTACATCATTAGAAACGCTGGGCTGGAAGAAGCACAAGCTGGAATCAAGATTGTGGGGAGAAATATCAATAACCTCAGATATGCAGATGACACCACCCTTATGGCAGAAAGTGAAGAAGAACTCAAAAGCCTCTTGATGAAAGTGAAAGAGGAGAGTGAAAAAGTTGGCTTAAAGCTCAACATTCAGAAAACTAAAATCATGGCATCTGGTCCCACCACTTCATGGGAAATAGATGGGGAAACAGTGGAAACAGTGTCAGACTTTGTTTTTTTGGGCTCCAAAATCACTGCAGGTGATGACTGCAGCCATGAAATTAAAAGACGCTTACTCCTTGGTAGGAAGTTATGACCAACCTAGATAGCATATTCAAAAGCAGAGACATTACTTTGCCAACAAAGGTCGTCTAGTCAAGGCTATGGTTTTTCCAGTGGTCATGTATGGATGTGAGAGTTGGACTGTGAAGAAAGCTGAGCGCCGAAGAATTGATGCTTTTGAACTGTGGTGTTGGAGAAGACTCTTGAGAGTCCCTTGGACTGCGAGGAGATCCAACCAGTCCATTCTAAAGGTGATCAGTCCTGGTGTTCTTTGGAAGGACTGATGCTAAAAGCTGTAACTCCCAATACAACTGGCCACTCATGCAAAGAGTTGACTCATTGGAAAAGGCTCTGATGCTGGGAGGGATTGGGGGCAGGAGGAGGGGGCAGGGGGATGACAGAGGATGAGATGGGTGGATGGCATCACCGACTCGATGGACATGAGTTGAGTGAACTCCGGGAGTTGGTGATGGACGGGAGGCCTGGCATGCTGCAGTTCATGGGTCACAAAGAGTTGGACACGACTGAGTGAACTGAAACTGAAAGCTTTTTGTTACCTTAATAAACTCTCTTGGAATAGTAATAATTAGAGATTTCTTAGATTTTGGGTAATCATTATTACCTCCAAATATTTGTAGATCCCCTCTTCCATAATTAAATATCGTATTTTAATATTAATTTTACTGCACTGGAGGGAATTACATAACCTTGTTAAGTAATATGAGTGATAGTGTGTCTTCTTTTAAACTGCTCTGTTTGTGTCCAACTCTTTGCGACCCCATGGACCGCAGAGCGCCAGGTTTCCCTGTCCTTCACCATCTCCTGGAGTTTGGTCAAACTCATGTCCATTGAGTTGGTGATGCCATCCAACCATCTCATCCTCTGTTGCTCCCTTCTCCTCCTGCCCTCAATCTTTCCTAGCATCAGGGTCTTTTCCAGTGAGTTGGTTCTTTGCATCAGGTGGTTCAAAGTACTGAAGCTTCAGCTTTAGCATCAGTCCTTCCAATGAATATTCAGGGTTGATTTCCTTTACTATTGACTGGTTTGATCTCTTTGCAGTCTAAGGGACCCTCAAGAGTCTTCTCCAGCACCACCGTTTGAAAGCATCAATTCTTAGGTTCTCAGCCTCCTTTATAGTCCCATGTCATGTCTGTACATGACTAATGGAAAAACCATAACTGTAATTCCTCCAATTTGATGTTATATCATGAAGCATATATTTGAATATTATTTAATGTTAAATAAATAATAAGTAATATGAAAAGCATGTTTATAGGTTTATAACTGAGTCACTTTGCTGTATAGCAGAGATTGGCACAAACATTGTAAATCAACTATACTTCAATAAAAAAGAGTCATTAGAATTTTTATTATTAAATATTTGAGGTCAAAATTGTTGAATTTTACTTTTATGCTTATTAAGAATCTATCAGGGTGAACATGAGATTATTCTCACTTGAACTTATTGATTTGAGGAATCAAAGCAATAAGAAGTTTACTTGGTCATGGGTTATTATTTATATTATTATATTATTTCAGTATACTTTAAGATTCAGTGGATCATTTCATTTTGACTTGTCTAAATATTCATGAGACGGTGGTAATTTTTCATATTTTGAATCAGTTACTTTAGTTCTGAAAAGCATTAACAATTTTCCATATTATTTTAAAAGCATTCAAGTTTGCCAAAACTTACCTGAAAAACTATCAGTGCTTATTGTCCTTTTGTGCTTATTCTAATGTTTTTTGTTTGTTTTACACATCAAATAGCTCAATTTATTTTTTTGGTTATATTTTCTTAAAATGAAACAAAATCCTGCTTTCAGTTTATTTAGACAAATCTTAGCGTTACCTTATAATTTTTATTCTTAACATCAGTGTTGTACTCTTAGATTCTTTTTCTGTTTTCTTCAATATATTTACATAATTATGTCAAAATTGATCTTTTTGAATAGTGCCTCGATTTATTATTGCTTCTATTTTTCTCTTTTCTAATATATTAATTTGTGCTTTTAGTCCCTTTATCCTCCTTTTCTTATGATAAGTTTAATTATCTTTCTAATGATTGCATTTAAGCATTCAGAAACTTACAATTTTTTCTTATTAATGAATTCATGTAAGGATAGATTTTCTTTCTATTGATGGCTGCGTTGGCAATGTTTTTAACTTTAGTATATAGTGTTCTCATGTTCATGATAGTCTATGTAGACTGTTGACTTTTTTGTTAACAAAGGATTTTGCTTTTCAAGAGTTTTACTTCAAGAATTTATAAGTAGTTGGGATTTGAAAAGGTTAACTTCTGTTTAACAAATACCTCCTTTGTTTTTAGTTCTCTCTGCAGCTCTTTATAGTTAGATGCTGAAACTCCTGTGTCGTTGTATCTTTTTTTCTTAACCTCATTTTATTTTGTTTGTCTTATTTATCTACTTTGTGGACGATGGTTTTCACACTCTCTTTCAACCAACAGCATGGACTTTCCAAATAGGGAACCAAAATCAAGAGCCACTTCCTTGGACTAACAGGATTAGGTGTTTGGGTGAGCTCTGGAATCTTTCTTCAGAATTACTGACATCGTGTGATTAGAGGAGATGAGGGCAAAAGAGCAAAGGCAATGGAATACAATCTTCGTGATTTTGCTTACAGTTGTCTTTGTTCACTGCCTGAACATTATAGATATTTCCCCAATGTCCTTTTCACAGCTGCCTTCACCTCCTTGTTCTTTAGGCTGTAGATGAGGGGATTCAGCATGGGTGTGACTGCACTGTACTGTACGGAGAGGAGTAAATCCAAAGAGGAACCAGACGGAGGCATGAGATAACAAAGAAAACCCGAGCCAAAGAACAAGATCACTGCGATGAGGTGGGAGGAGCAGGTGGAGAAAGCCTTGCTTCTGCCTTTGGTGGAGCTGATGCTCAGGATGGTGGAGATAATACGGGCATAAGAGAAGAAGATTGGGATGAAGGTTCCAAGCCCATGCAATAGGCTGGAGCAGAGTAGGATATTGGTAACAATAGAGATATCAGAACAAGACAGGGGGAAAAGGGCAGGCAGCTCACAGGTGTAGTGGTGGATGGTTTGGGCCTCACAGAAATCCAGGCTAATAGCCAGGAGCACAATGACAAATGCATTGAGAGAGGCCAGGCCCCATGAGATCAACACCAGCCTCACACAGAACTGGTTGCTCATCACCTGGCCATAGTGCAGGGGGTGGCAGATTGCGGCATAGCGGTCATAGGCCATCACTGAGAGGAGACAGGCTTCAGTTCCTGAAGAGAAAAACACAAAGAAGACCTGAGTCAGGCAGCTCTCGACAGAGATGGTCTTCTTCTCAGACAGGAGGTCCTTCAGGAGCTTGGGCAGAGTGACACAAGAGAAGCAGAGGTCTAGGAATGATAGATTACTCAAGAAGAAGTACATGGGCGTGTGGAGGTGGGAGTCAGCCCTGATCACCAGCAGCATCGTCAGGTTCCCCATCACGGTCAGGAGGTAAATCACCAGGAAGAGCACAAAGAGCAGAGCCTGGATGTAGGGGTCGTCTGACAGCCCAGTGAGGATAAACTCGGTGATGGTGCTGCGGTTCCTCAAGGCCATTTGTGGAGGATGTTTCCTTGGAATAAAATAGAAATTGGGTGATATTGCCTATGATTGTCCCCATTCTCTACAGCATCATCTTCTCTTCTTAAACATCCCTCCCTGAGTTGTCTGAACTTGTGCTTACATATCTCAAAGCTGCCCTCACTTTTCTTGATAGATCACAAATTTAGGTCACAGTCTTCACATACTTTAGAGAGTTCTATGGAAAAAGGAAGAGAGTTCCAGAAAAACATCTATTTCTGCTATATTGACTATGCCAAAGCCTTTGACTGTGTGGATCACAATAAACTGTGGAAAATTCTGAAAGAGATGCGAATACCAGACCACCTGATCTGCCTCTTGAGAAACCTGTATGCAGGTCAGGAAGCAACAGTCAGAACTGGACATGGAACAACAGACTGCTTCCAAATAGGAAAAGGAGTACTTCAAGGCTGTATATTGTCACCCTGCTTATTTAACTTCTATGCAGAGTACATCATGAGAAACGCTGGGCTGGAAGAAGCCAAGCTAGAATCAAGATTGCCAGGAGAAATATCAATAACCTCAGATATGCAGATGATATCACCCCTATGGCAGAAAGTGAAGAGAAACTAAAAAGCCTCTTGATGAAGGTGAAAGAGGAGACTGAAAAAGTTGGTTTCAAGCTCAACATTCAGAAAACTAAGATCATGGCATCTGGTCCCATCACTTCATGGGAAATAGATGGGGAAACAGTGTCAGACTTTATTTTTTGGGGCTCCAAAATCACTGCAGATGGTGACTGCAGCCATGAAATTAAAAGACGCTTACTCCTTGGAAGGAAAGTTATGACCAACCTAGATAGCATATTGAAAAGCAGAGACATTACTTTGCCAACGAAGGTCCGTCTAGTCAAGGGTATTGTTTTTCCAGTGGTCATGTATGGATGTGAGAGTTGGACTGTGAAGAAAGCTGAGTGCTGAAGAATTGATGCTTTTGAACTGTGGTGTTGGAGAAGACTCTTGAGAGTCCCTTGGACTGCAAGGAGATCCAACCAGTCCATCCTAAAGGAGATCAGTTCTGGGTGTTCTTTGGAAGGACTGATGCTAAAGCTGAAACTCCAGTACTTTGGCCACCTCATGCAAAAGTTGACTCATTGGAAAAGACTCTGATGCTGGGAGGGATTGGGGGCAGGAGGAGAAGGGGACGACAGAGGATGAGATGGCTGGATGGCATCACCAACTTGATGGACATGAGTTTGGGTGAACTCCGGGAGTTGGTGATGGACAGGGAGGCCTGGCGTGCTGCGATTCATGGGGTCGCAAGAGTCGGACATGACTGAGCGACTGAACTGAACTGATTCGTATTCCACAGAGACTTACTGGAGAAATAATATTTCTGGTTCACTCTAACATTAATGTTATTCAATTTTCCTTACATGCTTTAAATTTCAGAAATTCTTAAATCCATTGTACAACATTTAAAAAAACCATTGTACAATATGTGTGAGGTAATTGTTCTAAACCTTTTCTCCTCTCTAATATTTTTGTTCAAAATAATCCAGGGCTTCTTACTTGTTAAACATCACATTAAATTTTAATAGATTTTTTAAAATACAAAGCATTTTCTCATGTCTTGTCTCTGTTTATGCTGAAAGAAATTCTATGAAGTATTTCAGACATGGACACTTATCTTCATTTTACCCCTTGGAAATACGATATAGAGACATTAACAACCAGTAGAAGAATCAGGAAATAACTTCCATAGTATTTCCCCTAATTCTCATCCCAATATCTAGGTCTGGTCCACAAGAATAAAGATCACTTTTCCTATCTTTAAACAAAATTTTTTTTTAATGTGGTAAAAGTCTTACTATAAAACACTATTTTAATGATATTTAGCTGTACTAAATACCATATTTCAGTGGTATTAAATCCATTCACATTGTTGTGCAACTTTCACCATTATCCATCTCCAGAATTGTTCACTTTCCTAAACTGAAACTGTGTTCCCATTAAAAAATTAACTCCTCATTGTCCACCCTGCTTCCAGCCCCTGGCATCTACCAGTGTACTTTCTGACACTATGAATTTGACTGTTCTAGGTATTTTGTGGAATCAAATCCATTTCTCCTGTCTTGACATTCAGAGTTCTTCTTCCTCTGTCCTTAACCTATATTTTAGCCTTTTTGACCCCTTTTGATACTAGAAAGGTCTTATATTTCTCTCTTTGACTACATGGTTTTCTTTCAGACGTTCTACTTTTTTATTCCACTGATTCAGACTCTCATTCACCTTCCAGCCTTACCTCAAATCCTGCTATTTCTTCAAAGCAAATATAGTTAAAAACCTGATCATGTTAACAAAGTTCAAATTCATCTTACACGCATGTCTAGGTTACCTGTGTGCTTGGACAGGCAGGGCGCCGTTCACCTTTGTGTGACTTCAGCTAGTGGTGGTGATACAGAAACAGTTGGAGAATTTACTTTTGAGGAACCTGCTTGGATAAAATTGTGAATATTGTTCAAAGCAGATGTCTTCTTGGGATCTACTCAAGCAAAGTGAAATGATACATTTGTTCTATTCCTTTTAGGAACTTGGTTATTTCATGTATTTGTGAACAGGGCTATCCTGAAAATTGCTCCCGCTTTTCTACTTCCATGCACAAGATGGATCTGACCATGTAACTTGGGGAGTTCAGTGTCTCAACCAAGAAGAGTGTAGAATTTCTGAATAATATTTTTCTCTCATGTTCTAACTTATGCATTTTGTGTGGGTGAAGCGACTATTTGGATCATATGATATGGGGAATCACAGAAAAGGGCCTCACCCTTCCTCATTCTTCTAAATACGATCTCTAACTAAACTAAAAGAGAAGATGGTCAGCAAAATTAAAACACATAGAAATTTCTAGGAAGGAAAAATAGAGGGGGGATATCAAGATATTTTGGAAGATATTACCATACTCCTGGCTATTCCTGGAAAGCCAGTTCCTGTGTTCAGGTTTTCCCATTCAAGTAGACACATCGTAGGTAAAGTCTTCCTATAAGGGAATGTATGTCACAAGAATCTGACTCTCCACAGCAGATAGCTTTTTCTTCTTGCTATAAGTGAGAATTGGCTATTAGAATGGTTCAAGCTTTAAAAACACTGGGATTGCCACAAGATTAAGATTACCTCTTGACTCCCTTAACCTAGAGTGGTGTTATTCTGCAATACAGGCCACTGTGGAAGGACAAAACCAATTTCTCAAAAGAAGCTCATATTCTGAACAGGTATATAGTTCATTAGAACTTCCTCACATGGTCTCAGATCCAGTAACCTGCTATATCTTCATTTATTTCGTCTGAGATTCTGAATACTTCTGAAGAATACCACTGAAGGAAAAAATTCTCTAACAGACCCAATCAGAGTGCCATCTGTTCTTATACAGCCAAGAGCTGGGTTGGCACCCAGGGGAAGCTGGGTCAATGCCCTGTACTCTCTGAAGCTTACCCTGAAGCCAAATTCCAGACTCACTAATTGCATGTTTCCCTGTTAGCTAGAAAGGTAAGCTGTAAGAGACACAGGGGAGTATTTGAAATTTCCGAATTAAAGCAATTATTTAAAGTCTAAAAAAGAACACTATTAGGCTGATAGAGACTGGAGAGAAATGAATAAGAAAGGCATCTCCCCCCCTCCCAGCTTTATTGAGATATAATTGACATATAATATTGTGTAAGTTTAAAGTGTACAAAGTGATTGTTTGATACAAGTATATATTGTAATTTGTTTCACTGTGTGTTTTTTAAAAAAATCATTCCATGTAACTTAAACAGGTAACTAACTGTTTAGAACTTTAAAAACTTTAAAAAAATGTTATATTTTATATTGAAGTATAGTGATTAATAATGTGATAGTTTCAGGTGTATAGCAAAGTGATTCAGTTATATGTATACATGTATCTTTTTTTTTAACCACATCATGTTAGGTGACATATCCTTCACCTGTCATAATTACAATTTTTTGGTTGGTCTTATGGTGAGACTATTCAAGATTTATTCTCTTAGCACTTTTCAATATATGGTAGAGTGTTATTAAGTACAGTCACTATGCTGCATATTAGATTCCCAAAACTTATTCATCTTAGAGCTGGAAGTTTAGTTTTAGATTATTTCCATATCTTGGCTACTGTGAATAATGCTGCAATAAACATGAGAGTGCGTGTATTTTTGATATCTTATTTTCATTTCTTTTGGGTATATACCCAGAAGTGGAATTTCTGGATCATATGGTAATTATGTTTTTAATTTTTTGAGGTACCTCCATACTGTTTTCCATAATGGGTGAACCAATTTACATTCCCACCAATAGTGCACAAGTGTTCCCTTTTCTCCAACATTTATTATTTGTCATCTTTTAAATGATAACCGTTCTGATAAGCATGAGGGGATATCTCATTGTGGTTTTGATTTTCATTTCCTTGATGATTAATGATGTTGAACATCGGTCATTTGGATGTCTTCTTTGGGAAAAGTGTCTGTTCAAGTCCTTGGCCCACTTTAAAATTGATTTGTTTGATTTCTGTTATTGAGTTGTGTGAGTTATTTGTGTATTTTGAATGTTAACATCTTATCAAATATATGGTTTACAGGTATTTTTTCCTATTACTTTGGTTGCCTCCTTATTTTTTTTTTTTTTTTTTTTTGTTTCTTTGGCTGAGCAAATGTTTTAGTTTGATGTAGTTCCACTTATTGATATTTGCTAGTCGTTTGTGCTTTTGGTGTTATGTCAGCAAAATCATTGCCAAGACCAGTGTCAAGGAGCTTTTTTCTTATGTTCTCTTCTATGAGTTTTATGGTTTCAGGTTTTATAAATTTTATGATATTTATAAAGATTTTTTCAAATCTTTAATCCATTTTGAGTTTATTTTTTATGTATGGTGTAAGATCCAGTTTCATTCCTTTTCACGTGGCTGTCCAGTTTTCCCAATTGAAGAGACTATCCTTTTCATACTATATATTCTTGTCTTCTTTGTTGCAAATTGATAGACTTCATATGTGTGGGTTTATTTCTGTGCTCTCTATTTAGTGCCATTAATCTCTGTATTCTTGTTTTTATGCCAATATCATACTGTTTTGATTACTATTGCTTTGTAATATAGTTTATAATCAGGAATGTGATGCCTTTGGCTTTATTCTTCTTTCTCAAGATAGCTTTAGCTATGCAGGATCTTTTATGGTTCCATATAAATTTTAGCACTTTTTTCTTCTGTTTC
The DNA here is from genome assembly GCF_003369695.1 of Bos indicus x Bos taurus. Taxonomy (NCBI): domain Eukaryota; kingdom Metazoa; phylum Chordata; class Mammalia; order Artiodactyla; family Bovidae; genus Bos; species Bos indicus x Bos taurus. The sequence goes on along the minus strand of NW_020867525.1, from coordinate 10,581 downwards.
TGTGAAAAATGCCATTGACATTGTAATAGAGGTTAAAATCAATATATAGATTGTGTTGGGTACTATGAACACTTCAACAATATTAATTTTTCATGATTATGGACTATCTTTCCATTCATTTTTGTCATTTTCTTTCATCAATGTCTTATAGCTTTCATTGTACAGTTTGTTTTCAGCCTCTTGGTTAAAGTTATTCTTAGGTGTTTTATTCTTTTTCATGTAATTGTAAATGGGATTGTTTTCTTAATTTCTTTTTCTGCTAGTTTATTATAAATGTACAGAGATGCTATACATTTTTATATATTGATTTTGTGTCCTACAAGTTTATGGAATTCGTTTATGTGTCCTAACAGTTTTTTTTGTGGAGTTTTAGGGTTTTCTATATAAAATATCATGTCATCTACAGATAGAGGTAGTTTTGTTTCTTTTGTTCAATTTGGATAACCTTTCTTTATTTATATATCTAGTTAGTATTTAGCAAAATTTATTTGTTGTTGCCTGGTTGCTTTGGCTAGGAGTTTCAACACTATTTTGAATAAAATTGGTGAGAGTGAGTATTCTTGCCTTGTTCCTGAATTTAGAGGAAAACTTTCAGTTTTTCACCATTAAGTATGATGTCAGCTGTGGCTCGCCATATATGGCCTTTTTATGTTGAGGCATTTTCCATGTATACCTACTTTGCTGAGAGTTTCTTTTTTAATCATGAGTGGATGTTAAATTCTATCAAATGATTTTTATGCATCTATGAAATGATCATATGATTTTTGTTCTTCAATTTGTTAGTGTGGTGGTATATTACATTGATTGATTTGTGGATGTTGAATTATCCTTGCATCTCTGGAATAAATCCCACTTGATTATGGTGTGGGCTTCCCTGGTAGCTCAGCTGGTAAAGAATCTGGCTACGATGTGGGAGACCTGGCTACCTTCCATAGTGAGAAGATCCCCTGGAGAAGGGAAAGGCTACCATCTCCAGTGTTCTGACCTGGAGAATTCCATGGACTATATAGCCTATGGGGTTCGCAAGATTCAGACATGGCTGAGTGATTTTCACTTACCACTTTCCATATAATATTAGAATTAGCTTGCTGAGTTTTGTAAAAATTATTGGTGAGATTTCTTGTGGAATTAAGTTAAATCTATTGTTCAACCCGGAGAGGACTGACATTTTCACTTTATTGAAAGTTCTAACTTAAATATAAAGCTGGCTGAGGTTTAGTCTCAGCTCTCCAACTCTAAAAAAGCTTTTTAGATTCTTATGTCTTCTTGAGTCACTTTTGGGTAATTGCATTTTAATGGGAGTTTAGTTATCTAAGTTTTCAAATTTATTGACATGTCATTTATATTATCCTCTCAATATGTTTGATATTTATAGTAGGTTATTTAAGTATACTGTTTAATTCTTAAGATTGTTTCTTTGGTGCTTCTCTCTTTTTTCTTGAGTAAACTTGACAGAAGTTTATCTACTTTATGTTTCCAAAGAACAAATCTTGTTTTTTATTTTATTGAGAAGTAATTGACATAACATTATATTAATTTCAGATGTACAGCAGTGATCTGATATTTGTATATATTGCAAAATTATCACCATGGTAAATATAGTTAATATCCATCACCACACATAGAGCTACAATTTTTCTTGTGATAAGAACTTTAAGATCTACTGTCTTTGACTTTCAAGTAAACAATATAGTATTATTAACAATAGTTACCATGCTGTACATTACATCCCCAGGACTTATTTATTTTATAACTGGAAGTTTCTACCTTTTGACCCTCAAGTCTTCACCTACTTCACCCACCCCTTACCTCCTTATCTCTGGTAACCACCAGTCTGTTCTCTGTGTCTATGAGTGTGTTGTTTATTTTTTAATTTGACATATAACATATAAATTTAAGGTATAGAACATGTTAATTTGGTGTATTTATTATAATAGTGTTGTCATTTTAATGATTATTAGCACTTCTATTATGTTACATAAATATTCGATTTCTATTTTAGTGGTCAGTAAATGGCAACCCACTCAAGTGTTCTTGCCTGGAGAATCCCAGGGACGAGGGAGCCTGATGGGCTGCCATCTATGGGGTTGCACAGAGTCGGACATGACTGAAGTGACTCAGCAGCAGCATAATTAGTTCTAGTCTCTTGCTGCTGCTGCTGCTGCTGCTGCTGTTAAGTCGCTTCAGTCACGTCCGACTCTGTGTGACCCCATAGATGGCAGCCCACCAGGCTTCCCCGTCCCTGAGATTCTCCAGGCAAGAACACTGCAGTGGGTTGCCATTTCCTCCTCCAATGCATGGAAGTGAAAAGTGAAAGTGAAGTTGCTTCCTTAGCGACCTCATGGACTGCAGCCTACCAGGCTCCTCTGTCCATGGGATTTTCCAGGCAAGAGTACTGGAGTGGGGTGCCATTGCCTTCTCCCTCTAGTCTCTTAGGAGGTGTAATGATTATAATACAATGTTGTTGTTCATATTCACTCTACTATGCTTTAGATCTCTTGGATTTATTTACTACTATTTGAAAGTTTGTACCCTTAAACAATATTTGTCCTATCACCCCACCCCCCATTTCTTGTAATCATCATTTTACTCTCTGATTTTAAGAGTTTGGCTTTTATAGATTTCATATAAAAGTGACATCACACGGTATTTGTTATTCTCTGTTTGACTTATCTCACTTAGCATAAGGTGCTCAAATCCATCCTTATTTTTGAAAATGGCAGGCAGGTTGTCCTTTTTCTTGTGGATGAATAATATTCCATTTTATACATACACACAGATACACACACACATATAACATCTTCTTTATCCATTTATCTGTTGATAGACCCTTAGATTATTTCCATTTCTTGGCTATTCTTAATAATGCTGCAGTAAACATAGGATTGTATAAATCTCTTCATATTCTACTTTCATTTCCTTTAAGCTTATACCCAGAAATGATATTGCTGAATCAAATGGTAGTTCTATTTTTGGCTTTTTGAGGAGCTTTCATATTGTTTTCCACAACATAAATACCCATTTGATAATCTCTACCATTAATGGCATCAGGCACCCTTTGCAAGACTTAGTAAGAGAGGAGACCTATGATACAACTGTTAGTTATCACTGCTCCTTCCTTGGTTATATAAAAATTGAGGGCTTAAACCAATGGGAAGGGGTTTTTGGGCCATATTGAGAATTTAGTGTTCATGGTGGGACAACATTTCCTTTTCTTTTTGTGGGGAAGGAAGGGTTACTTTCTTTTTGTAGAATCCAAAATGAATGGGGTCCTAAGAGCAGCACTTACAATAAACAGAGGATGGATGTCTGCAAGCAGAAGAGGCAGATATTATTTCTTTGCTGGACTTCTGCTTTAGCAGTAGACTTTCTGATCTTTCTCCTATGCCTCTCAGGACCAGAAAGAGAAGAACTGGAAAAGCTGACAGGGTGGAAGATGGGATGGTAGAAAAACAGCAGGCTGTTTAATTCCTATTTGGTATGGCAAGGGTATGTGAATTTCTGGGGAGAAGTCAATTGGTCATCTTGGTAGAGACCTGGTTTGGACACACCCAGGTGGCACTAGTGGTAAGGAACCTGCCTGTCAATGCAGGAGACATAAGAGATGCAGGTTGGGCAGATTTCCTGGAGGAGAAAATGGCAACCCACTCCAGTGTTCTTGCCAGAGAATCCCTGTAGCTGGCAGGCTACACAGTCCATAGAGTTGCAAAGAGTTAGACATGACTCAAGTGACTTAGCACCCATTTGTCACATGCAAGGAGGTTGTTAGGTTTCTCTGCAACTAGAGCAGAGAGGGTGCTGCTGGGATTGGAGAAGAGGCGGGATATAAGAGTGTGAATGGGAGTCAAGCCTCCTAGGTCAGGGAACTGTGCAGTGAGAAGAATCAGCAAGATCTTCTGAAGAATTCCCACATGCCTCCTCCAGAGTCAATGCCTTATGACTGCTATCCTAAGGTCATTGTTTGGGTTTGGGTTGCTCATTGCCAATGAGTAAACAAGTGATGATCAACAGTGAGAAAATAACAACAGGGCTAATTATAAAAGTCACTGCTTTCCCCCCCCTCTATTTATTTATTTATTTATTTTTGTCTCTAAAACTGGAGGAAATGTGTCTTAAAGGGGTGATAGAGGGGATGTCTCTGGGTCATATTAGGTCTCTTAAAATAGTGAGATCTCAGCTCACACATACATTTGGAGAAAGAGTTGTTGTTCAGTCACTCAGTCATGTCCAACTCTTTTCAACCCCATGAATGGCAGCATGCCAGGTTTCCCTGTCCTTCACCATCTCCCGGAGTTTGCTCATGTCCATTGGGTTGGTGATGCCATCCAACCATCTTGTCCACTGTTGTCCTCATCTCCTCTCATGCCTTCAGTCTTTCCCAGCATCAGGGTCTTTTCCAGTGAGTTGGCTCTTCCCAGCAGGTGGCCAAAGTATTGAAGCTTCAGCTTCAGCATCAGTCCTTCCAATGAGTATTCAGGGTTAATTTCCTTTAGGATTGACTCGTTTGATCTCCTTGTAGTCCAAAGGACTCTCAAGAACCTCCTCCAACACCACAGTTCAAAGACATCAGTTTTTCAATGCTCAATCTTCTTTATGGTCCAGCTCTCACATCCATACATGACTACTGGAAAAACCATAGCTTGACTATGCAGAACTTTGTTGGCAAAGTACTGTCTAGGTTTGTCATAGCTTTTCTTCCAAGGAGCAAGTGTCTTTTAATATCATGGCTGCAGTCACCATCCACAGTGATTTTGGAGCCCAAGAAAATAATGTCTTTCACTGATTCCATTGCTTCCCCATCTGTTTGCCATGAAGTGATGGGACCAGATGCCATGAAATATTTTTTTGAATGTTGAGTTTTAAGCCATTTTTGTTCACTTTTCTCTTTCACCTTCATCAAGAGGCTCGTTAGTTCTTCTTCACTTTCTGCCGTAAGGGTGGTATCATCTGCATATTTGAGGTTATTGATATTTCTTCCAGCAATCTTGATTCCACCTTGTGCTTCATCCAGCCTGGCATGTCACATCATGTACTCTGCATATAAGTTAAATAAGCAGGGTGACAATATACAGCCTTGGTGTACTCCTTTCCCAATTTGGAACCAGTCCATTGTTCCATGTCTAGTTATAACTGCATACAGGTTTCTCAGCAGGCAGGTCAGGTGGTCTGGTATTCCAATCTTTTGAAGAAATTTCCACAATTTGTTGTTATCCACACAGTCAAAGGCTTTGGCGTAGTCAGTGAAGAAGAAGTAGATGTTTCTTGGAATTCTCTTGCTTTTTCTATAATCCAATGGATGTTGGAAAACTGATCTCTGGTTCCTCTGTCTTTTCTAAATACAGCTTGTACATCTGGAAGTTCTCAGTTTGCTTGGTTCATGTTCTGTTGAAACCTAGCTTGAAGGATTTTGAGTATTACCTTGGTACAATGTGAAATGAGTGCAATTGTGTGGTAGTTTGAACATTCTTTGGCATTGCCCTTCTTTGGGATTGGAATGAAAATTAACCTTTTCCAGTCCTGTGGCCGCTGCTGAGTTTTCTAAATTTACTGACGTATTGAGTACAGCAGTTTCACAGGATCATCATTTAGGATTTGAAATAGCCTCAGCTGGAATTCCATCACCTTTACTAGCTTTGTTTGTAGTAATGCTTCCTAAGGCCCACTTAACTTCACACTCTAGCATGTCTGGCTCTAAGTGAGTGACCTCACTATCATACTTATCCCTGTCATTAAGACCTTTTTTGTACAGTTCTTTTGTGTGTTCTTGCTACCTCTTCTTAATATCTTCTGCTTCTGTTAGGTCCTTGCTATTTCTGTCTTTTATTGTGCCCTTCCTTGCATGAAATGTTCCCTTGGTATCTCTAATTTTCTTGAAGAAATCTAGTCTTTCCCATTCTACCATTCTATTGTTTTCCTCTATTTCTTTGCATTGTTCACTTAAGAAGGCTTTCTTATCTCTCCTTGCTATTCTTTGGAACTCTGCATTCAAATGGGTATATCTTTCCCTTTCTCATTTACCTTTCACTTCTATTCTTTCCTTGGCTAATGTAAGGCCTCCTCATTTTGCCTTTTTGCATTTCTTTTTCTATGGGACGATATTGGTCACTGCCTCCTGTACAGTGTTACAAAACCTCTGTCTATAGTTCTTCAGGCTGTCTGTTTACCAGATCTGATCCCTTGAATCTATTTGTCACCTCTGCTGTATAATCATAAGGGATTTGATTTAGATCATACCCGAATGGCCCAGTGGTTTCCCCTACTTTCTTCAGTTTAAGCCTGAATTTTGCAATAAGGAGTTCATGATCCTAGCCATAGTCAGCTCCTGGTCTTGTTTTTGCTCACTAAATAGAACTTCTCCATCTTTGGCTGCAAAGAATATAATCAGTTAATTTCAGTTAATTTCTGGTGATGTCCTTATGTACAGCTGTCTCTTGTGTTGTTGGAATAGGGTGTTTGCTATGACCAGTGTGTTCTCTTCATAAAACTCTCTTAGCTTTTGCCCTGCTTCATTTTGTACTCTAAAGCCAGACTTGCCTATTACTCCAGCTATCTCTTGAATTCCTATTTTTGCATCCCAATCCCCTACAATGCAAAGGACATCTTTTTTTTTTTTTTTTTTTGATTAGTTTCTAGAAGGTCTTGTAAGTCTTCACAGAAACCATTCAACTTCAGCTTCTTTAGCATTACTGGCTGGGGCATAGACTTGGATGACCGTGATGCTTTCTTATTACAACTTCAAAAAATTAGAAATAACAGATGTGTTGTTACTTAGTACATGATTCAGTAAACATGTTTCACTTGTGGAAAAATAAAGTTAAGTGGAACTTTAAAGTGTTTTAATCTATTAACCATGTCCATGACTATAATAATTCTCATTATCGCTATACAGAAAATAGCACTGGATGATTGCAAGTTATCATGACTTTAAAACGCAATGTATTTCGAGTAAAATCATAAGTAGCATGTAAAAATGGTCAGGAAATACAAAGTTGCTGCGTCATATAACACGTATTTTATATTTCATAAATTCTTGCTAAAATAATGAGAAGGAAGACTAAAAACCCTTGCGTTCTCCAAGTGGACAAACTAGAGAAAACCAGTGCTTTAAAGAAGGTGAGATGCTGGAGAGGCTAAATTTTCTTGTGTTATCTTGAATGTGCAACATTCCCCCTCAAATTCCAACTTTCATGTAATAGAAAAGCAGAGTTCTTGGCATCACCCAAGTCACTCACATGACAGTCACTCTGGGCAGAACATAGCACTTTTTTTATCTGCAAGGCTTCCCATTCAAAGCTCCAACCCCTCCATAAGCCCTAAGTTGATAACTTTTCTTTCCCTGAAATTCAACACTTTTGGTGAAATCTTATGTTTTTCATTGCCTTTCTATTCATTTAATTCCAAAAAATAATTCAGTACACATACAAATTTACTAGTCACTAGTGAAGTCGCTCAGTCGTGTCTGATTCTTTGCGACCCCATGGACTGTAGCCTACCAAGCTCCTCTGTCCATGGGATTTTCCAGGCAATAGTACCGGAGTGGATTACCATTTCCTTCCCCAGGGGATCTTCCCGACCCAGGGATCAAGCCCGGGTCTCCCGCATTGTAGACAGATGCTTTACCATCTGAGCCAACTTTACTCAGTATCAATGAAATGATAGAGAAATAAATTATGATTAAGCACAACTTTGGCCAAGATAACTATGTTTCCATTGATATGCCTTTGAGCAGTATTGAATCTGAACTGTCTTCTCCCATCCTGACCCCACCCTCAAAGTATCTTCATGCGTCTTTCTTATGCTTTTCTGTGGCATCTTTGAGCATCTAAAACAGAGGACCGCTAGGAAGCTTTTAGTGTTAACTCACCAGATATCCTGAAGCCTATAGTTCTTTCTTAATTTATCATCTCCCATTAAAAATTTTATTTCTTATTTTTACTTAAAAATTGCTTTATTGAAGTACAGTTGCTTTACAATGTTGTGTTAGTTTCTACTGTACTCCAAAGTGAATCAGCTATACTATACATATACACATATCCTTTCTTTTTTGGATTTCCTTCCCATTAGGTCATCATAGAGCATTGAGTAGAGTTTCCTGTGCTGTACAATGTGTTCTCATTACCTATTTTATACATAGCATGTTCGTGACATTGTACGAGAGGCAGGGATCAAGACCATCCCCAAGGAAAAGAAATGCAAAAAGGCAAAATGATTGTCTGAGGAGGCCTTACAAATATCTGTGAAAAGAAGAAAGTAAAAGGCAAAGGAGAAAAGAAAAGATATACCCCTTTGAATGCAGAGTTCTGAAGAATAGCGAGGAGAGATAAGAAAGCCTTTCTCAGCGATCAATGCAAAGAAATAGATGCAAACAATGGAAATGGGAAAGACTAGAGATCTCTTCAAGATAATTAGAGATACCAAGGGAACATTTCATGCAAAGATGAGCTCAATAAAGGACAGAAATGGTATGGACCTAACAGAAGCAGAGGATATTAAGAAGAGGTGGCAAGAATACACAAAAGAACTATACAAAAAAGATCTTCATGACCCAGATAATCATGATGGTGTGATCACTCACCTAGAGCCAGACATCCTGGAAGTAAAGTGAAGTAAAATGTGCCTTAGGAAGCATCACTATGAACAAAGCTAGTGGAGGTGATGAAATTTCGGTTGAGCTATTTCAAATCCTGGAAGATGATGCTGTGAAAGTGCTACACTCAATATGCCAACAAATTTGGAAAACTCAGCAGAGGCTACAAGACTGGAAAAGGTCAGTTTTCATTCCAGTCTCAAAGAAGGCAATGCCAAAGAATGCTCAAACCACCACACAATTGCACTCATTTCACATGCTAGTAAATTAATGCTAAAAATTCTCCAAGTCAGGCTTCAACAGTATGTGAACCATGAACTTTCAGATGTTCAAGCTGGATTTAGAAAAGGCAGAAGAACCAGAGATCAAATTGCCAACACTGAATTGGATCATCAAAAAAGCAAGAAAGTTCCAGAAAAACATCTGCTTTATTGACTATGCCAAAGCCTTTGACTGTGTGGATCACAACAAACTGTGGAAAATTCTTCAAGAGATGGGAATACCAGACCACCTGACGTGTCTCCTGAGAAATCTGTATGCAGGTCAGGAAGCAACAGTTAGAACTGGACATGGAACAACAGGCTGGTTCCAAATAGGGAAAGGAGCACATCAAGGCTGTATATTGTCACCCTGCTCTTTTACTTATATGCAGAGTACCTCATGAGAAAAGCTGGGCTGGATGAAGCACAAGCTGGAATCAAGATTGTGGGAGAAATATCAATAATCTCATATATGCAGATGATACCACCCTTATGGCAGAAAATGAAGAAGAACTAAAGAGCCTCTTGATGAAAGTGAAAGAGAGGAGAGTGAAAAAGGCTGGCTTAAAACTCAACATTCAGAAAGCTAAGATCATGACATCTGGTTCCATCACTTCATGGCAAATAGTTGGAGAAACAGTGGAAACAGTGACAGACTTTATTTTGGGGGCTCCAAAATCACTGCAGATGGTGACTGCAACTGTGAAAACTAAAAGACGCTTGTTCCTTAGAAGAAAAGCTATGATCAATCTAGGACAGCATATTAAAAAAGCAGAGATATTACTTTGCCAACCAAAGGTCCATCTAGTCAAGGCTATGGTTTTCCAGTTGTCATATATGGATGTGAGAGTTGGACTATAAAGAAAGTGGGGGCCAAAGAATTAATGCTTTTGAACTGTGGTGTTGGAGAAGACTCTTGAGAGTCCCTTGGATTGTGAGGAGAATTCCAACCAGTCCATCCTAAAGGAAATCAGTCCTGAATATTCATTGGCAAGGACTTAGCTTGAAGCTGAAAAACTCCAATACTTAGGCCACCTGATGTGAAGAACTGACTGTTTTAAAAGACCTTGATGCTGTTTAAGATTGAGGGCGAGGAGGAGAAATGGATGACAGAGGTTGAGATGCTTGGATGGCATCACCAACTCAAAGAGGTGGACATGACTGGGTGATGACACCACAATAGTTGGTATTTGTTTTTCTCTTTTTAACTTATTTCATCTGTATGACAGTCTCTAGGTCCATCCACATCTCTACAAATGACCCTGATTTGTCTTCACTTTACAGCTTGCTACCTCTACCATTGCAAACATTCCCCAGGGTTCTTCTCAGAGCTGTCTTTACTTCTTTGTTTTTAAGGCTATAGATGAGGGGATTCGCTAGCGGAGTAACTACACCATACTGATGGGAGAGATCAGCTCCAGAGGTGAACCTGAGGTTGGCATGAGATAACGGAGGAAGCTGAGACATAGAAGAAGCTCACTGCAGTGAGGGGGAGGAGCAGGTGGAGAAGGCTTTGCTCCTGCCTGTGGTGGAGCTGATGCTCAGGATGGTGGAAACAATGCGTGTGTAGGAGAATAGATCAGGAAGAAGGTACCAAAGCCATGTAGCAGTGTGGAGCCTGTCAGGACAGTGACATGGGTGGAAATATCAGAGCAGGACAAAGGGAGCGAAGAGGGCAGTTCACAGGTATAGTGGGGGATGGTTCTCACAGAAGTTCAAGTTCATAGCCAGAGG
>NW_020867524.1:0-44417 GCF_003369695.1 Bos indicus x Bos taurus | reverse complement strand
CACAGCAAATTGGCAATATTTCATGTTAATATTGTTCCCTCTGCTGTGTTTCAAACCTTTGGAAAAATTCTCTGATACCCACACCACCCACACATCCGCACACTTTATTCTTTCATTCTCTATGCCTTTGGCCTCATACTTGCCCCCAGCTCAGTTGTGTGCATGCTAAGTCGCTTCAGTCTTGTTCAGTTCTCTGCGACCCTATGGACTGTAGTCCACCAGGCTCCTCTGTCCATGGGATTCTCCAGGTGACAGGTGAGAATACTAGAGTGGGTTGCCATGCCCTTCTCCAGGGGACCGTCCTGACCCAGGGATTGAACCCGTGTCTCCTGCATTGGCAGGCGGGTTCTTTAGCACGGTGCCACCTGGGGAGCCCCAACTCAGTTGTTGTAGTGTACTTATTGTTGGAATTGTGTCTCTGACCATTTCAACCTGCTTCAAACACTCTGAGGGTTGTGACTGAGTGAACTTGTGCTGGATTTTCTCCTGGAGTATCCAGTAGATAACTGTCCGCACAGACTGAATGCATTTGGAATGTTAGTCTTAAAGCCTCTGTTAAACCATTTATTGAACAAATTAGGTTTCATGAAAGCAGATTATTTACACTTCTTTTAATTCTCTGTTGTATTTCCCTAGAATCTCTAGAAAGGATTTTCCTGTATGAGGACATTAGAGCTTTTGGGCATGGGTAGCTGATAAACAGACAAAAAGAGCAGAAGAAATTTCCAGGTCCCACTGAGAGAAAGAGGACAGAGGTGATCATGAGAAAAATGTATTACATACGTGATTTGAAAAGTAGAACTAGGGTTGACATCACTTGTAGGGTTGAGATTAGGATTATTAAATTTAAAATGGGGGTCTACATTGAGATTAAGATACAATCTAATTAGGAGGCCAAGGAGTCAAGAACATTAGTCCATGAAGGCTAAAATGAAGATTAGGATTGAAATAGAGTTAATACTGCTGTGTTGTGCTGATTCCAGAGTAAATATTGAATCAAAGCCTTTTTGTGTTGGGACTAGAATAAAACTAGGCTTTTCTTTTTTCTTATTTTGTCAGCATGTGCCCAAGAGAATTTGGTATTGTCTTTGCCATGGAAAAGCGGCAGACAGCAACTGTGAGATTAGGATCCCAGAACCTTGACACATTCTTTAGAGACATTTACTCACTCATTCATTTATAGAACTAATTAGGGGCCAACTGTCTGCAACATTATGGTCTGTACTTTTGGGAGTCTGAAATCTAGTGGAGAACTGAGGAACACACCCCATAAGCTGTCCCCAAACTTCCTCCAGGCAGGCTATTGTTTCTTGTTCCCAGGGAACAAGAAGTTCCTTAGAGTTCCTGTAGGATGCTCTTAGGAACTCTCTCTCCTTGCTCTTCCTTTCTCTCTTCCCTTCTCTCTGCTCTTGTTCAGGGAAGCAAACCTCCTTCAGCTGGGGGATCAAATTATTTCTAGATGGGGATATTTTCCTCAGAGTTCACCGAGAGCTTGAGACTTCTCACCTGGGCTAGGGAGACACTATTTGTATCCAACCGCAGGGTTGAGACCACGAGGACTGGAATCAGTCCTCTTGGGTCCACATATCTGACATGGTTCAACTGCTACTTAAACTCTGCATTTGGGAGAGGATGAGATGGCTGGATGGCATCACCAACTCAATGGACATGAGTCTGAGTGAACTCCGGAGTTGGTGATGGACAGGGAGGCCTGGCATGCTGCAATTCATGGGTCGCAGAGTCAGACACGACTGAACTGAACTGAATATTATCTGTTTCATAGTGTTGTACCATAGATTAAATGTGTAGGCCACTTTAATTTACCCCTGGGATATCATACTCACTATATAAATACCTAATAATAACAATTATGATAATTATCATCTTTCTGAGCAAGAGCACAGGACTGATAACCACAGTGGACACTGCTAGGTCTTAGGTCAGGAGTCTGGGATGCTAGATGCAATATCACATTATGCCATTAGATGGCACCAAACCCACACTGTCCAAACTGACTCCTGAATCCTTGTTCTCAATCACATTAATAATCGGTTCTGCCTAATGAGATAAACGGGAGAACTATATAAATACATTGCTGTGTTGGGGGGAAGAAGGTTCTTTCCTGAACAATAAAAATAGAAGATTATAATTTATAATTTAAGAACAGTGAATATGACTTTTAAAATGTTATCCTTATAATGATACCTGTCAGGGACCATGCAGTAGAAAGATTTCTATGTGACTTTGATCTATCACATCACCCATGATGGTTTCTATATCATTAGGAAATTTGATTCAGCATCATCCTGAGAGTTAAAAGTCTTCTGCATTCCACTTTTAGTTTGTTTGAAAATATTTATTGGACTTCCCTGGTGGTCCAGTGGTTAAGGCCCCATGCTTCCAGTGCAGTGGTTCAGGTTCAATCCCTAGTCAGAGAACTATGATCCCACATGCTTTGTGATGTGGTCAAAAAATTAAATGAGAAGTATTTATTAAATTACAGCTAGGAACCTCAGAGGTCATCTAGGCTCAAAGTCTTCCTTTTACACATGAAATATTGAGGGGTAGAGGGAAATGAAGTGACTTCCTCATATCAAGTCACTGGTCAAACGCAGTTTTGCTAGGTGGAACCCGGGTCTCCTGACTAAGGGTGTTTCCTCTACCCAGATGACTCTGGATTTAAAGGCTGCTACAGATGTGCTCTGCAAAAAGTTGGACACATGTGCTGATCTGTGTTGCTCAAAATCATCACACTAAATGGTAAGCAGGAGTGGCATGGACTTTGGACACAGTCTGGAAGAGAGATTCAGCAGATTAAAATTCAGTAGTCAGCAGTATATTGGGTTGTATTAATAGAGGTAGAGCACCTGACACAAAGAAGGTGATAGTTGTGATCTACCCAGTGTTGGTTATACAGCCTGGGACATTGCATCTGTTTTCAGGCAGAACACACTTTCAAAGAAGGGGATTGGGAGGCTCAAAGAGAAATCTGTCTTCAAATATCTGAAGGGCTTTCATGTGAGAGGAAGATTAGATTTCTACTTTGGCCCGGAGGAGTACAATCAGAAGCAGGGAAGCAGCAGAAGAGCACTAGTTTGGAAATCAAACAGGCTTGAGTACACAGGGCCACTCACTAGCTATGACTTTGGGATGATTTACCTTATTGAGCCCAAGTTTATTTATTTATAGGAGGGAGATTCTATCTTCCTCATAGAATTTTCTGGTAAATACTTCAACTAGGTATACTAATATTTGGCTGCCTTCCTAAACTAAGGGTTCAGATCTGTAAATGAGCTCCAGTGGACACCTAAGCATGTGTGTGCTGAGGTCCGTTCTCCTTCCCCACTCCCCATGGTCTGGGTTTTCCTTTGCTTGTAAGGGATACATCACCCTGTGTGTGTTGTCCTTCCCAACTTTCCTGGAATTTCCTGCTTTAGGGCAACCACAGCACAGAGAAGCACTGCCTCCTGCTGGGCTTCTCCAACTGACCCTCCCTGCAGCCTGTCCTTTCCGCCCTCCTCCTCTGCTACCTCCTGATTGTAATTGGCAACTCGGCGCTGGTGCTGCTGGCAGTGTGCGCCCATGTACTACTTCCTCTGCCATCTGTCCCTGGTGGATATAGGCTTCACCACGAGCCTGGTGCCACCCCTGCTGGCCAACGTGCATTGCCAGGTGCTGAGGCTGGAGCGTGGTGGCTGCCTGGCACAGCTGTGTGCATCGCTGGTGCTGGGCTCGGCTGAGTGTGTCCTCCTGGCGGTGATGGCTCTGGACCATGCGGCTGCTGGTGCGGTCTGCCGTCATCCTGGCCTACCTGCAGCCGTGGCCCATGCTGTATGGGGCATGAGGATCAGAGGCAGCTGCAGAAAAGTAGTGGGCACCTGTAGGTTTCACCTGACAACCACCTGCCTGTTCCATTGATCTGCCATCTACCCCTACCTGCAACCCACGCACAGGTACAACCAGCGTTGGACAAATTCATTTCTCTTCTCTACACTGTAGTCACATCCGCCCTCAACCCACTCCTTACCACCCTCAGGAATAAGGAAGTGAAGGGGGCACCGAAGAGGTACCTGGAGGGTGTGGGAGAGGGCAAGATGCACAGTGAGTCAGGCAGGGAAGGAAGGAGGGGAGTGTTATCCCAGGGCCCAAGGATGGGAATGCCCACTGGAAAGTCGTCAGTTTAGCCTTCAGGCTGTTCATTTCTCCATGAGAATCTGTAAGGTTTGTCCTTAAGCAGCCGATGGTTGATGGGGGAGAGCCCTTCCTCCATCAGGAAAGGTTCATGTGCTTCTAGGGAAGTGTCTATATCTGTACACATGCAGGTTTAGTGTTGGTGGAGATGGTCCTCAGCCTCTCTCTAAGCCAGTAAGGAGAGAACACATGATTTGAGGAAGAATTTCACCATCCTCAGGGGATGCTATAACCAACCCTCCCACCTCCCCCGATCCAGAGATTCCATGTGCTAAAAGGATGTACGACTCGATCGCGGCTGTTAGAAGAGACCATGGAAGACCCCGTGGCCTGCTATCAGAGTATCCCCAAATGACAAGAGGGTCATGGATTTTTCCCTGCAAGAGACCCCATCCAGAAGCATAAGCCCTGGTCTCTCGTCTCAGGGAATCAGTCCAACCAAATGTCCACTTGCCCACTTAAATGGTGCCCACCCCAGGACATTTGATTCATAGTCGTGATGAATAACACCTATGAGTGTGCTTTGTGCTGAGTGGGGTTAAGTTCAGAAACACTTCTGCAGGAAGTGGTTCTTGAGACAGTTATAAAGAAGGGAAGAGACTAGTAGGGGAGAGGGTGAACATATATCAGGTCAAGAGAAAAGCATACATGTGATCAGGAGGGAGACTTGAAGTGGTGACAGAGGAGGAAAAGAAGGGGATGAGATGGAGGAAGCAGAGAGGGGAACACTCCACTAGCCAGACTGTGGGCAGAGTGTTGGGTCAACCCAGAAACCAATCTCCGCCCCCCTCACTCAACCCAGAGAAGACCTGCTAGGGCCTAAGGCAGGCAGGAAAGAGACTGCTCCCCAATACCCCACCTTTCTGAAAGTGTTCCCACCTCCAGCATATCTATTCCCCAAGAGCTCCCACCAGAGGCATAAAATTTCTAGATCCCCAAGATGAATATCTTGCCATGATCACCATAATCTCCAGAAATAAGAACCATTTAAGTGGGTGTGAGAATAACAGGGGGCTTGGTACCAAGTTTCATTCTTACCAAATAGCTTTTAAAGAGTCAAGAGGACTTTTGAATTGAATTTCTAAATTTTTATGAATAAACCTGCAATCATGTCAGAGTAAGTAATAACTCATTTCATAATAAACTATTTCACTCTTCTCTGTGAGTAGAAAGTGAGTTTGGCACAATGTTTATTTACTGATTTGACAGATGGAACACTGGGCTAAACATAGATGCAAATACAAATATGAGTAAAACATGAGACCCCCACCTAAAACTTACTATATTGTTGGATGGAAAAGAAATAGACATTTTGAGATAAATCAGAGGGAACCAAGAAAGGATTAAATTGTAAGCTTCCTTGAATGTTATCTCTAATTTGCCTTAAATTTTCATTTATTAGTTTATAGTATATTATACTTATATGAATTCTGTCATTTAGTCAATTACGTTAGAATCAGAGAATCCCTGAGCTAGAAATATTCTGCAGGTTTCCTCCCTACTCTGTCCACTCTTTGAGTTCTATTTATCTTTCTGATTAATTTTGAGAATTTTTCAAAGGATGTGATTAGTGAGTAAGAATAAAAAGGATAAACGGTCTTTTACTCTGGGTATCACTGCACTCCCAGGATGGTCATCCATCAATGCAGAAAAAGTAAATTATCTTTGCTGTACCCCACAAAAAACTGTGACATTGCAAATCAGTTATACATCAACCATAACAAATTTGGAATCATCCAAATGGACTCTGCTTCCCAGGGCAGAGGCCTACTTGTCCTACTTCATTTCTAATCCCAGCTCCTTGATGAAATAGTTATTCAGCATATCCACCAGCTGCTTCTGCAGGGTCTTACTGCCCATGACTAGCATGGTCAGCTGCTCAACACTTGTCCAGGACAGGTTCCTAAGGATGGCAATGGTATTGATAAAGAGCCTCTTCTGTTTGTCAGCTGGTAGCTCCATTATGATCTGAGGAACTGGCTTAAACTTTCCACTCATCATCCATGAACCTAACAGACCCCCGAGGGCTCCTCCGATGGCTATTCCTGGTGGACCGCCCACCAAACCACCCACAGCAGCCACAGTCCCAGTAACTAGGCCACCCAACAAGGAGTACTTGAAGGCCACCTTTATCTTCCTCTTCTCAGAGACAGAGCACAGCAGCCTCATGATGTCCTTCACTGCATCATCAATGTTAGGCATGTAGGCCCCATCCTCTCGGGATCCTCTGGGGGTCCTCTGGGGTTTTACGGTCTTCAAACTCCTTGGAAGGACTTTATTTTTCACAGGAACCTGGGCTTCAGATCGAGAGTGGTCACTGATGTTCTTCACTCTGTTCTGTGAGAGGGCAGTGAAGCTCTTTAATTTCCCTTGCTCAGACTGGACGTTCACCGGGACAACGAAGGACAGGAGACAATTACCTACAGTACCTGCTACCATTTGCATCCTTTATTCCCCCTTCTTATTATTCCCACCCTTCAATGCCTGCCTGATCCTCCTCATCCATTCCAACAAGCTGTATCCCTTCCTTCTTTGGGATTTTCCAGGTTATAAGGCAAGAAAAACTGTCCTATTCCTTTGTGATCATACCTGTTATCCATTCCAAAATATTTCAATGATTTCCCACCTCACTTGCCTATTTCCTATCCATACAAAGTTTGTCAGAGGTCAAAATTCACTGCAAATTGGAATTGACATAAAAATAGATACCTAATGAGAACTTACTGTATAGCACAGGGAACTTCTACTCAGTGCTTTGTGTTGAACTAAATGGGAAGAAAATCCAAAAAAACAGGTGCTATATATGCACATATACCTGATTGACTTTGCTGTACAGCAGAAAGTAACACGACGTTGTAAAGACACTGTGTGTGTGTGTGTGTGTGTGTGTGTATACGGGCACGTACACATGTGCTTAGTCGTGTCTGACTCTTTGCAGCCCTATGGACTGTAGTCTGCCAGGCTCTTCTGTCCATGTGATTTTCCAGACAAGAATATTGGACTGTGTTTTCATTTCCTTCTCCAGGGGATCTTCCCAACCCAGGGATGGATCCTGGATTTCTTGTGTCTCCTGCTATGGCAGGCAGTTTCTTTACCACTGAGACACCTGGGAAGCCACCTGGGAAGACATTATATTCCAATAAAATATTTTAAAAAATTAAATACAATCACAAAGTATCCAAAGATGTACACCAGATTTCCAAAAAGAGTTTCTCAGACTTGAGAACCTAATGAAATGCTCACAGGGCTTCCTCCTTGAATATGTTACAAGGAAATCCTGGTTAGAAGATGCATCCTCTGTCCTGTTAGTTTCTTTTTTAATTTCCCAGTGGTTTATAGTAATAGCTCATGTTTTATAAAGACACTATGTTCAATATAGGTGGAATCAATTTAAGAAGGAGAAACATCAACAACCTCAGATATGCAGATGATACCACTATAATGGCAGAAAGCAAAGAGGAACTAAAGAGCCTCTTGATGAGGGTGAAGGAGGAGAGTGAAAGAGCTGGCTTAAAACTCATATTAAAAAAACTAAGACCATGGCATCCGTCCACATTACTTCATGGCAAATAGAAGGGAAAAAGGTGGAAGTAGTGACAGATTTCCTCTTCTTGGGCTCTAAAATCACTGTGGATGGTGACGCAGCAATGAAATCAGAAGACCTCTGCTTCTTGGCAGGAAAGCTACGACAACCTAGTGTGTTGAAAGGCAGAGACATTACTGGCTGACAAAGGTCCATATAGTCAAGATTCAAGTCTATGGTCTTCCCAGTGGTTACATTCGGTTGTGGGAGCTGGACTGTAAAGGAGGCAGAGCACCAAAGAATTGATGCCTTAGAACTCTGGTGCTGGAGAAGACTCCTGAGAGGACCTTGGAGAGCAAGGAGATCAAACCAGTCAGTCTTAAAGGAAAGTCAGCCCTGAATACTTGTTGGAAGGACTAATCCTGAAGTTTAAACTCCAGTATTTCAGTCATCTGATGTGAACAGCGGACTCATTGGAAAAGTCCCTGATGCTGGGAAAGATTGAGGGCAGAAGGAGAAGAGGGCATCAGAGGATGAGATGGCTGGATGGCATCACTGATGCAATGGACATGAACTTGGGCAAACTCCAGGAGATGGTGAGGGACAGAGAGGCCTGGTGTGCTGCAGTCCATGAGGTTGCATAGAGTCAGACATGACTTGGCAACTGAACAGCAACAAAAATGTTCAATATTTGGGCTTCCCAGGTGGTACTATGGTAAAGAATCTTTCTGCTGTAATACTAGAAACTATAAAACTCTTAGAGGAGAACATAGGCAGAACACTCGATGACATAAATCAAAGCAAGATCCTCTATGACCCACCTCCTAGAGTAATGGAAATAAAAACAAAAGTAAAGATGTGCGACCTGATTAAACGTAAAAGCTTTTGCACAGCAAAGGAAACTATAAGCAAGATGAAAAGACAACCCTTGGAATGGGAGAAAATAATAGCAAATGAAACAACTGACAAAGGATTGACTTCCAAAATATACAAGCAGCTCATACAACTCAATACCAGGAAAACAAACAACCCAATCAAAAAGTGGGAAAAAGACCTAGACAGACATTTCTCCAAAGAAGACATACAGATGGCTAATAACCATGGAAAGATGCTCAACATCACTCATTATTAGAGAAATGCAAATCAAAACCACAATGAGATATCACCTCACAGCAGTCAGAATGGCCATCATCAAAAAGTTTACAAACAATAAATGCTGGAGAGGGTGTGGAGAAAAGGGAATGCCCTTGCACTGTTGGTGGGAATGTAAATTGATACAGCCACTGTTGAAGATGGTATGGAGATTCCTTAAAAAACTAGGAATAAAACCACCATATGACCCAGCAATCCCACTCCTAGGCATATACCTTGAGGAAAATAAGATTGAAAAAGACACATGTATCTCACTGCCCATTGTTGCAGTATTTGCAATAGCTAGAACATGGAAGCAATCTAGATGCCTATCGACAGATGAATGGATAAAGAAGTTGTGGTACATATACACAATGGAATATTACTCAGCCATAAAAGGAATGCATTTGAGTCAGTTCTGATGAGGTGGATGAACCTAGAACCTATTATACAGAGCGCAGTGAGTCAGAAAGAGAAAGATAAATATCGTATTCTAACACACATATACCGAATCTAGAAAAATGGTTCTGAAGAATTTATTTACAGGGCAGCAATGGAGAAACAGACATAGAGAATAGACTTATGGACATGGGGAGTGAGGAGGAGAGGGTGAGATGTATGGAAAGAGTAACATGGAAACTTACATTACCATATGTAAAATGGATAGTCAATGGGAATTTGCTGTATGGCTCAGGAAACTCAAACAGGGGCTCTGTATCAACCTAGAGCGGTGGGATGGGGAGGGAGATGGGAGGGAGTTTCAAAAGGGACGGGCTATATGTATACCTATGGCTGATTCATGTTGAGGTTTGACAGAAAACAACAAAAGTCTGTAAAGCAATTATCCTTCAGTAAAAAAATAAATTAAAAAATAAAAGAATCCTTCTGCCAATGCAGGAGACTTAAGAGGCATGGCTTTGGTCCCTAGGTCAGGAAGATCCCCTGAAAGAGGGCATGGAAACACACTCCAGTATTCTTTCCTGGCAAATCCCATGGACAGGGGAGCCTAGTGGGCTACAGTCCATGGGGTCACAAGGAGTCAGATACGACTAAAGTGACTTAGCATGCTCATGTTCAATATCACTTGCTCCTCTGTATTTCCTGTGTTTTTAAATTTACCTGTTGCAGAAAATGATCTCTTCCTTTAATTAAATCAGGGTTCCACTTACAGAAAGTAGGAGGCATATCTTACTTCAAAATTTTGAATGTGGGAACTTTAATCCCTATCTTGTCACTGGAATACTTCAGAGGACCTCTTCCAGGCTTCATTCAAAAATATCTTCCTAATCTAGATGCAACAGACATTTCTTTCCTGAAGTCTCACTCTTCTGTGCTAAGCATTACCCTCATGCCAAATTCCTTCCAAGTGTTTACATTCTTAAGTCAGGTACCAGCTCAGGTCATAAAGAATATAGGATAACAGAGTTATGTGAACCTCTCTCTGGGGACTAAAAGGAGATTTAAGAGCCTTGGATCCCTAAACAGAATAAGGGAAAAGGGAATCAAAACAGTATTTCCATAGTTTGAAGTTTTGCCAGCCCTGCTGAGCACAAAGGCCACTCCCACTTCATACCAGGTACCCTATCAGAGGCCACGCAAGGTCTCAATACCAGAGAACTCAGGGGCCCAACAACCACGTTCTCTTCACAGAAGCTTACTCCACATTGTGTAGGTATCCATGCCTGTCTCCTCCACTTTCAGATGTCTTCCCGGCCGCCCCATCTCCCCAGCACTGTCCCTCATGCACCCCAAGAGCTCCGTCATGTCTCGGAGGTCCTCTCTCTTTCCCCTCCACAGTATCAAATCCCAACTTACACCAGGGGCGGCAGCCATGCGCTCAAGAGAGTAGAAATGGGAGAGAGAGCAAAGGAGCTGGCCTCCCGTTTATAGAAGCAGCTAAAATCCTCTGCCTGTCTGCTGTGTGTGTGTCAGGCTTTCCTGGACCTTTTGTTCTTGCAAGTGCTGGAGAATTTACTGTCACTTTCTCTACAGTGGATTCTGTAAGCAGAAATGTCATCTAATCAAGCATGTCTCCTCTCAGCCAATCCATTGCCCTCCTTGTTCCTAATGTGAGATGACCCTTTTGTGTTGGAAATTGTTCTGTGCTTAACCATCCACCACTCCCAATCCTGACTTCTATGTAGCTCTGGACCCTCAGTGGCTTGAAGACTTTGAACATTTGGTGGTCCTTTCCAGCTGTTATCAGCTGAAATCCTGATAACTTGGGCCTATTATTTAATCTCAATTATCTTCCTTTTTTACTGTATAAAATAGAAGTAGCAATCAACTTTCAGATGACTAAGATTAGAATTAATATATGAAAAGCAGTACAAATTTATATTCCTATCTGTCTTTACCTTGTGTAGAACCCTCAAAAAATCTCTTTTCTGATGTGAAATAAGGATAATAGTTATAGTTAATAAGCATAGTTAATAAGGATAAATGCATGAATGAATTATTAAATGAATGAATAAGGAAGTGAATAAAAAGTGAGAAATAACATTTACCAGGTACTTACTATATTTCAGAAGCTGCACAAGATATTATTAAATGGTAACTCATTAAAATTTAGCATTCTAATGAGGTAGGTATTAGTATTTTTGTTGATAAGCACACATCCTATTAGTAGTAGCTGGTAAGCAAGTGTTCAGATGTGAACCTTTATTTCTGCATTCCTTGTCTTCTCCTGTTGTGTCTCAGTGGAAAGAAAAATGAGGCATGTGTACACGTGTATGTTTTTTTATTACAGCACAGGTACAAGTTGAAAGAAGGAAAAGAGAGAAAGGAAAGTGGAGGATGCATGGAGCCTTAGGATGATTAAAGCAAGAAGCGTTTGGGAGGTCTCTGTGTGGGCAGGAGCATCCCTGGGTGGTGGGCCCTGCCCGGAAAAATCTGTAAGTCTCCACTGGGTGGTGGGGAACAAAGAGTCCATGAGTGCAGGACTCAGAGCCTGGAGGAAGACTGCACCCTGGTGCAAAGGTAGAGAAGAACTGCTCTCCCAAACCACGAGTGACAAAAGATAACACTGTGAGGCAATTCCACAGCGTAGTAGAGAAACTGCTGCTGGAGCTGGGCATCTCCAGCTTACACAGGATCTGGATTCCAAGAAATGGTGCCTCTTCAAGGAATGAGAATAACAGATCTGGACTTTGATCTCTCTTTCCCCTCCTCCCTTCTTATGTGAAATTACCTCCCAGCCCAAGTCCAGGAGAAGGGAGTTCTAAACGCCCCAATGTCGCTTGCTGACCACAGGTTCTTCCTGGGATCTGACTCTTCTTTATTTTTAACTACAGTGTCCATCTGACATTTTCCCATCAATGTCACAAGAAACTTTTTCAGAGGCAAAAAGATCTCTTTTCCTTTGCCCCTCTAACAAATCCGGAAAATCAGCCAAGGTCAAAGATCATGCTGTGGAGATCTTGGCAGATTTTAAAATAAATGCCTTGGATATTCACAGCCTCCCAGCTCGGCCCTAGCTGATGGGGTGGTCTAGGGCTCGTCACTGTCCCCTCTGGGACTCCCTGCAGCAGACGTCTCTTTCCCATCTCTTTCATAAATGCCCATGAAAGAGGTTGTAAAACTGCTTTGGGATCAGAAATATTGCTTCAGAAATGCCAAGCAAACTCAATCAAAATGCACCTGGGAATTCTTATATAATGATGGTTAGGGGAAAAGTCTCTGCAGCACTGTCCCTCAGGCACCCTGAGAGCTCCGTCATGTCTCGGAGGTCCTCTCTCTTTCCCCTCCACAGTATCAAATCCCAACTTATACCAGGGGAGGCAGCCATCTCTGTGATCAAGAGAGTAGATATGGGAGAGAGAGCAAAGGAGCTGGCCTCCTGTTTATAGAAGCAGCTAAGTTGGAATTCCCCTATCTGCCTGCTGTGTGTGTCAGGCTTTCCTGGACCCTTTGTTCTTGCAAGTGCTGGAGAATTTGCTGTCACTTTCTCTACAGTGGATTCCGTAAGCAGAAATGTCATCTAATCAAGCATGTCTCCTCTCAGCCAATCCACTGACCTCCTTGTTCCTAAAGTGAGATGACCCTTTTGTGTTGGAAATTGTTGTGTGCTTAACCACATCCTTAACCACTCCCAATCCTGACTTCTATGTAGCCCTGGACCCTGAGTGTCTTGAAGACTTCGAACACTTGGTGGTCTTTTCCAGGTCTTTCCATCCTGGAGAACAGGGTTTACAGAAGTGTCCATGTAATGAATGGGAGCCGATAACTCATTTCAATATTTTGAAAACCTTAATCAGATGTCATGTTCTCCTCTCTGAAGCTCTCACTGGAGAGTGAATCATGTTGGATAACCTAATACTTGTTTGAGTGTATTTTTGGGGGGAAGACATACATTCTGAAACACATGAGTGTGAAGGGGGAAGAATGCCGGATGGAATCGAGTGGAAACCTTGACCTGCCTTTTCTCCCTTCAGACAGCTCTCCAGGTCTTACTCTCCCTGTGTTTAGAAAACACGATTGTGAGCTTTGACTGAGGCATAGCAGTAAAGGGCTATCCCAAGTCCGCTGTCCGGTAGGATCTGGGGATTCTGAAACCTCACCAGTGGCTAGGCAGAAAAGCTCAGTTTGGGTTGAGGGTGATCTGGAAAGAGAAAGTCCTACGGCAGGACAGGGATGGAGGATGGGCCTGGAAAGAGTAAGGAAGACTGAACAAGGCAGCCTGTTTTCAAACTTTACTTGCACTCATTTAATTTCTTAAATCTCCACACCACTTCTGGAAAGAGAAGAGGAAGTATGGATGCTTAAAACGGCTAAAATGAAATCATGTCTTCTCAAGCCTTTCTGTCTTGCCCTTCTGGCTCCAGGGGCCTGTGCCATGTTGGTGCCTATGTCTGCATTCTCAGGGGAAGCAGGCAACCTTGGTCAGAATATCCAGGATGCTGAGCCCAGAAATGTCATTTACCAGGAATATTATCTGTGTGCCAATACCTCTGAGATCTCTACCCACAGCCCCCACCCTGAGCTGCAGATCAATGTATCTAGCCGCTTCCATGCATCATTCTGTGGACTTCCCTGTGCATCCTTGAACTTGCCTGGCTCTCTGCCACCTGGGCACTGAGCACCCCTTTCCCTCCAACTCCACCCTCAACACCTTGGATTTATTAGAATATGCAATGTAAGCAGCATCTCCTCTAGGAAGTCCTCTCTGACTCTCTTCCACCCTCTCCCGGGTTATATGCTCATCTCCTGTCCCTTTCCAGACCCTCTGCAAGCCTTCTAGAGCATGTTCTCCAGCGATAAGGTCATCTGCTTACTTGTTCTTTACCTTTAGTCAACAGTGGAAATCTTGAGGGTCATGACTGTGTCTGAATTACCCTATACGTTCAGCACTTCCCAGGCGTGTTGACGGACACAGGATGTACTTACTAACTGGGTACCAAATGCATGGATAAGTTAATAAATGAATGAATAACTGAGTAGAAAAGGAAACATTTCTTGAGTATTGATACCTCAAACTATAGGCGCGGCTATACTGTTGATAGTAGTTTGGTACTTGGATAAAAACAGACATATAGACCAGTGGAACAGAAACAAGAGGCCAAATGTAAGCCCGTGCATATGTGGTCAACGCCTATTTCACAAGGGAGCCAGGAATGCTCAATGGGGAGAAGATAGACCTTTTAATAAATAGTGTTGGGAAAACGGGATGTCTGCATGATGAAAAACTGAAACAGATCTCAGTCCCACTCCCCCTCACAATGTCGAATGGAGTAAAGATTAAAATGTAAGACGTTTAAGCATAGAGCTCCTAGAATGAAATACAGAGGAAAAGGTCCTTGATGGAGGGACAGAGGGTTTCAGGAAATGCGGAGGTGGATGTTCTAAAGGTACAAAGTCTCAGTTATGAAATGATAAGGTCTGGGAATCTAATGTTCAGTGTGTTGACCAGTGGTCCCCAACCCCAGGCAATGAACAGGAACCAAACCGTGGCCTGTTAGGAGATGGGTTGCCCAGAGAAAGTGAATGGCAGGAGAAATGAAAACCATCCCCACCTTTCCCAGCTCCCTGGCCGAGGTCCCTGGAAAAATTCTCTTCCACGAAACTAGTCCCTGGTGTCAAAAAGGTTGAGGAGTGCTGGTGTTGATCATAGTTAATATTATTGTATTGGATACTTAAAAGTTGCTATGAGAGTAGAATTTTAATTTCTCACCACCATCACAATACAAAATGTTGATTATGAGATGAAGAATGTGCTAACCTTGTGGTAAACACTTTGCCATGTATAGGTATATAAGTCATAATATTATATGCTTTAAATTGACAAGCTGTTAAGTGAAAATCACTTCTCAATAAAGCTGCAAAAATATAAAAATGAAGTTAGTGGTCATGAATGCTATGTGAAACTTCTCAACACAACTATGGCCTTTTCTTCATCCACAATCAACTGAACAGATGCAGGGAAAGGCTAGGATTTTAGCTGGATTTCAACACAAACCTCGATAGAATGTGTGAAAAAAAACAGTAGTTATAATGACTGCCTAGGGAATCTAAACTGGAGAGAGAGATGTAAAGATATGAGGGAGATGAAGCACAGTGATAAATGTCTAGGTGCGTACTGAGGAAGAAACTGAAAGGAGATGGTATAGAAGTACATTCTCCGTGGATACTGAGTTCTCATGAATCACGGAGGTAGCTGTGGAGAGAGTGAGAGTGAGTCAGGAGAAAAGCCTTCAAGGGAAAAAGGGAGCCGAGGGGGTGAGTGCGGGGAGCGAGCTCCGCCCCTGGCAAAGGTCATGAGGAAGGAGGCTTGGCATACGCAAAGGCGGGATCAAGCCTCAGGAGTCTCCCTGGAAATTCTTGAGCAATCTACCCCCCAAACCAGAGTCTGCCTACTTTCTGCTTTGTGCTTTCACCTACCCCTCTGACTTTACGGGGGGCTGTCCCCCACTACCTCTCTCTGAAAAAAGAGTTAGCTTACAGCTCCAGTTAATAATTCCTGGGTGTGACAGTGTTTCAACCTACAAACTCCCTTGGAAGTCCTCTAGCCTGTCTGAATAGGTTTTTCCGGCCACATGTGATTGCTCAGAGCCTCCAAACTGTGAGAGGCATGAGATGTTCTAAACTGTCTAAATACAGATTCCTTTGAGTAGTTAAAAGATTGATTAGAAATTGTATTGGTGAAGGGATTTTCACTTGTTGGGCCAATGTTTGCTGACAAGTCTCCATATCCCTTACCTGCTGTGTCCCTGGCAGTGTATTGATTAATATAATTGGTGCAAATAGTAGCTTTAATGTTTGTAACCTGGGACCCTTGAGTTAATTCTTTTTCTTGTTATAGCCCACCACACCTTTGCCCTGTAGGAATGCAACTTTATCTAATGCTTTTGGAGGGTGGCGCTTGACTTATCACCTTTAGAGAAAAATAAGTTTTCTGAAGAAAGGGTCTTAAAGTGTTAACAAGCCTCCGGGCCAGAAGATGATGCAAATTACCTAAGCTTTTGCATATGATAAGTTTGCAGGAAGAAAGCCTGGCTTGCTGCATGACTCTACCCCTTCCCCCATTATCCTTTATGCATAACTTAAGGTATAAAAACTACTTTGGAAAATAAAGTGCGGGCCTTGTTCACCGAAACTTGGTCTCACCATGTCGTTCTTTCTCTTACCTTCTGGCTGAATTATTCAGCCTCTTTTCTCCACTGAATTTCCTCACTGAGCTATCCTTATTTCAGCCTCTTTTCTCCACTGAATTTCCTCACTGAGCTATCCTTATTCTATTACTCTTTATATCCTTAATTAACGTTTAATTAAGCAGTTGTTTCCTGATCCTCGCCGACGCCGTCCCCGCTTCGAATTCCCTGGATCCACCGGGGCTGGACCCCGGCAGGTGAGGTGGGGATGACAGCAGCTAGGAGGGTTAGGGGGCAAAGCTGCAGTCAAAACTGAGGATGATGTCATTTAATCTACAACATCTCCCACAGGGAAGGTTTTTTTTTTTTTTTTTAAGATTTATTTAGTTTTGGCTGCCCTGGGTCTACGTTGCTGTGCACGGGCTTTCTCTTGTTGTGGTACACAGTTTTCTCATTGCTGTGGCTTCTCTTGTTGCCGAGCACGGGTTCTAGAGCACAGGCACAGTAGTTGTGGGCACTGGCTTTGTTGTTCAGAGGGAATGTGTGAACTTGCTAGATCAGGGATGGTACCTGTGTCTCCTGCATTGGCTGGTGGACTCTTAGCCACCAGACCAACAAAAATCCCCCATGGATGAGGGTTGCAACACATGCATTACAGATGATGACACCAAGCAGTATGAGGCTAAACAGCTGGCCAAGGTCTCTCAGCAGAGATTGAAATCTTAAGCCAGTTAAAAATTAAGAGTAGCAATGATGTGAGAAGGAATTGTTCTGCCTTTGGCTTCCACACACTGCCAGGGACAGTCTACCCAAAAGGGCCTTTCTCGCTAATGTTTTCCCTTCGCTACACTGGGGGAGCTCACTCTGAATATTCCATACAAAGGACTAATTAAGGGCAAGGGTTGTAGAGTCTCCAGAGCTCCATCTTCTCTCCTAAACACCAGGCGTAGTTGATTCCCTGGTTTCCTCTCCAGTAAGAGGCTCATCAACACCCTTTCTCATTCTCTACAACTGCTCTGCCCTTTATAACCAGGGAGGACGTTTTTGCTGCCACCACCAGCTCATCCTGATTTGCCATTGCCACAAGGGTCAGGCCCTTGCCTTGTCTACACCTTATTACAGGGTTCTCCAGGAACCCACATCCTCACCTCTGCTTTCCAGGACTTGGGGAGGATTTCAGTGCTTCCCAGGACTTAAGGAGCTTCATACTCCCAAGACATTCTATTCATTCTCCGGCTAAACAGCAGGAAGCATTCACCCCAGTTCTTCTGCCCTATGGTAATGGCTCTGATCGCAAGCACCCATTTCAGAAATCAACAGTCGTGTCACCTGGCCTTTCTTCCATCCCTGCCACGGCCACTTCAAACCTGGAGAATCCAGAGCAGGAGCAAGAAACCAACTTCTCACCTGGAAACTGAAGGTCTAAATATACTTGCCACAGAATAAGACACAAAGGCGGGCATAGTACACACCACACTTTAAAAAAAATGGTCCTACAGATGAGGAGCACATTCTGGAATACCAAATCATGTGTAGGGACACATTATAGAACACTATTTCAGAGTTGTGTTTCGGATCTTGAGAGTAATTTTGGCGTTCGTCTTTGTATATGTGTCTAAGTATGTCTGAGCTATGTGTTTGGAAATTCATGTGTACCTGCGGTAAAGATGTCTGTGCAGTTTTATCCTTCTGTGCCTGTTTTCAGAGTTTGGCATCTTTGGCTTGCCTGTCTGAACTATTGTGTGGGTATGAAATCACAGAATTAGATGATTTGAATTTTATAACTCTACATCTCTAGAACCAGTGGTCTATACACCTGAATGTTATCTCTTGTATTTATTTATCTCCAGTATGACTATAAAATTATTTAGACTTAAAGGTCAGTCTTTGCTTTGTCTTTGTCTTTTATCTTTCACTATCCCTAGCATATTAGAGCCTGGTTCACGAAAAAAGGAAGGACCTTTCAATTAGTCAGATTTGTGTTGAAATCCTGATAAGCATTTACAAACCATGTGACCCTGGGCCTATTATTTAATCTCAATTACCTTCTTTTTTTGCTGTATAAAATAGAAGTAGTAACCAATTTTCAGATGACTAAGATTAGGATTAATATATGAAAAGTGATATAAATTTATACCTCAGTCTGCCTTTACCTTGCGTAGTACCCTCAAAAAATCTGTTTTCTGATGTGAAATAAGGATAATAGTTACCATGTATTAAAATCCTATTATGCTGTCAGGCTGCAGTGCTGGGGACCCTGGGTTCAGTCCTTGGGTCGGGAAGATCGCCTGGAGAAAGGAATGGCCCCCCAGTCCAGTATTCTCACCTGGACGACTGAATCGAGAGAGGAGTCTTCTGGGTAATCCAGGGTTGCGTCATTAGTCTGACTCATGCTGTCTTTCCATGAGTTAGCGGAGGTCTTTGTAGTGGTTGCATAAGCATCCTATAACGGTCAGATATAAAAACATAAGAAATACATATGGCCAAATAATATTGAAAATAGGGTCACTATAATAAATGAATTAATACTATAAAATAAAAGTAAAAACACTATGAGAAGATATTTTCTAAACAGGGTTTCCTGCTCATTCCATATTCCAATTGGTCAGTGAAGGTCTCTGTAATGGGTCAGTTCAGTCGCTCAGTCGTGGCCGACTCTTTGCAACCCCATGAATCACAGCATGCCAGGCCTCCCTGTCCATCACCAAAACCAGAGTTTACCCACTCATGTCCATCGAGTTGGTGATGCCATCCAGCCATCTCATCCTCTGTCATCCCCTTCTCCTGCCCCCAATCCCTCCCAGCATCAGGGTCTTTTCCAATGAGTCAACTCTTCCATGAGTTGGCCAAAGTACTGGAGTTTCAGCTTCAGCATCAGTCCTTCCAATGAACACCCAGGACTGATCTCCTTTAGGATGGACTGGTTGGATCTCCTTGTAGTCCAAGGGACTCTCAAGAGTCTTCTCCAACACCACAGTTCAAAAGCATCAATTCTTCGGTGCTGAGCACAAACCCCACTCCTACTTCCTACCAAGTACCCCTACCAGTGACCAGTGTAAGCTCTCGATGCAAGAGAACTCAGGAGCCAACAACCTGGTCCTCTTCATGGAAACTTTCTTCACATTGAGTAGGTATCAATGCCCATCTCCTCCCCTTCCAGATGCATTTCCAGCATCCACCCTTCACCTCCTAGCACTGTCCTTCATCCATTCCTGAGACTCTCTCAAGTCTCAGAGGTCCTCTCACTTCCCCCAACCCGGTATCAAATCCCAACTCACAGGGGCGGTGCAGGTGGTGGCCATGTCTGCCATCAGAGGAGCAGAATCAAGAGACAGAGCAAAACACCTGGCCTCCAGTTTAAATAAGCTGGTTAGAAGGAAATGTCCTGCCCACCTGCTGTGTTTATCAAGCTTCCTTGTACTCTTGGCTCTTGCATGGTCTCCTGAATTTACTTTCACTATTGCTATTGGAGAGTCAATATTAACACTGGGAGGCAATTCCACAGCGCAGTAGAGAAACTGCCCCATGGGGCTGGGAATCTCCAGCTTACACAGGATCTGGATTCCGAGAAATGGTGTCTCTTCAAGGAATGAGAATAACGGATCTGGACTTTGATCTCTCTTTTCCCTCCTCCCTTCTTATGTGAAATTACCTTCCAGCCCAAGTCCGGGAGAAGGGGAGTTCTAAATGCCCCAATGGCGCTTGCTGACCACAGGTTCTTCCTGGGATCTGACTCTTCTTTGTTTTTAACAGTGTCCATCTGACATTTTTCCATCAATGTCACAAGAAACTTTTTCAGAGGCAAAAAGATCCCTTTTCCTTTGCCCGTCTAACAAATCCGGAGAATCAGCCAAGGTCAAAGATCATGCTGTGGAGATTTTGGCAGGTTTTAAAGCAAATGTCTCAGATATCAACAGCCTCCCAGCTCGGCCCTAGCTGATGGGGTGGTCTAGGGCTCGTCACTGTCCCCTCTGGGACTCCCTGCAGCAGACGTCTCTTTCCCATCTCTTTCATAAATGCCCATGAAAGAGGTTGTAAAACTGCTTTGGGATCAGAAATATTGCTTCAGAAATGCCAAGCAAACTCAATCAAAATGCACCTGGGAATTCTTATATAATGATGGTTAGGGGAAAAGTCTCTGCAGCACTGTCCCTCAGGCACCCCTGAGAGCTCCGTTATGTCTCGGAGGTCCTCTCTCTTTCCCCTCCACAGTATCAAATCCCACCTTACACTAGGGGAGGCAGCCATCTCTGTGATCAAGAGAGTAGATATGGGAGAGAGAGCAAAGGAGCTGGCCTCCCGTTTA
The DNA here is from genome assembly GCF_003369695.1 of Bos indicus x Bos taurus. Classification (NCBI taxonomy): domain Eukaryota; kingdom Metazoa; phylum Chordata; class Mammalia; order Artiodactyla; family Bovidae; genus Bos; species Bos indicus x Bos taurus. The sequence continues at coordinate 23,680 of NW_020867524.1, read as the reverse complement.
TAGAAGCAGCTAAGTTGGAAATCTCCTATCTGCCTGCTGTGTGTGTCAGGCTTTCCTGGACCCGTTGTTCTTGCAAGTGCTGGAGAATTTACTGTCACTTTCTCTACAGTGGATTCCGTAAGCAGAAATGTCATCTAATCAAGCATGTCTCCTCTCAGCCAATCCATTGTCCTCCTTGTTCCTAACATGAGAGACCCTTTTGTGTAGGAAATTGTTCTGTGCTTAACCACCCACCACTCCCAATCCTGACTTCTATGTAGCCCTGGGCCCTGAATGTCTTGAAGACTTTGAACACTTGGTGATTCTTTCCAGGTCTTTCCATCCTGGAGAACATGGTTTTACAGAAGTGTCGGTGTAATGAAAGGAATGGGAGCCAAGAACTCATTTCAATATTTTGAAAACCTTAATCAGATGTCATGTTCTCCTCTTTGAAGCTCTCACTAGAGAGTGAATCATGTTAGAAAACCTAATACTTATTTGAATGCATTTTGTTGGGGGACACATATATTCTGAAATACGTGGAATGAGTGTGAAGGGGGAAGAATGCTTGATGGAATTGAATGGAGATCTTAACCTTCCTTTTCTCTCTTCAGATAGATCTCCAGGGTCATACTGTCCTTGTGTTTAAAAAACAAGATTGTGACCTTTGGTTGAAGTACAGCCACAAAATGGTGCCCCGAGTGCACTGTCCAATAGGATCGAGGGATTCTGAAACCTCACCAGTGGCCAGGCAGAAAAGCTCAGATCAGATTGGGAGTGATCTGTAAAGAGTAAACCCTGCAGCAGGACAAGGATAGGGGATGGGCCAGGAAAGATTAAGGAAGACTGAACAGGGCAGCCTGGAGTAAAGTGTTTTCAACTGAGCCTTCCATTCAGTTCAGTCGCTCAGTTGTGTCTGAATCTTTGCGACCCCATGAATCACAACATGCCAGGCCTCCCTGTTCATCACCAACTTCTGGGGTTTACCCAAACTCATGTCCATTGAGTCGGTGATGCCATCCAGGCATCCCATCCTCTGTTGTCCCCTTCTCCTCCTACCCCCATTCCCTCCCAGCATAAGGGTCTTTTCCAATGAGTCAACTCTTCACATGAGGTGGCCAAAATATTGGAGTTTCAGCTTCAGGATTAGTCCTTCCAATGAACACCCAGGACTGATCTCCTTTAGAAAGGACTGGTTGGATGTCCTTGCAGTCCAAGGGACTCTCAAGAGCCTTCTCCAACACCACACTTCAAAAGCATCAATTCTTTGGTGCTCAGCTTTCTCCACAGTCCAGCTCTCACATCCATACATGACCACTGGAAAAACCATAGCCTTGACTAGACGGACCTTTGTTGGCAAAGTAATGTCTCTGCTTTTTAATATGCTGTCTAGATTGGTCATAACTTTCCTTCCAAGGAGTAAGCGTCTTTTAATTTCATGGCTGTAATCACCATCTGCAGTCATTTTTAAGCCCCCCCACCCAAATACAGTCTGACACTGTTTGCACTGTTTCCCCATGTATTTCAAACTTTACTTGCATCCACTTAATTTCTTAACTCTTCATGACACTTCTGGAAAGAGCAGAGGCAGTGTGGATGGTTGCTGCTGCTGCTAAGTCGCTTGAGTCGTGTCGGATTCTGTGCAACCCCATAGATGGAAGCCAATCAGGCTCCCCCGTCCCTGGGATTCTCTAGGCAAGAACACTGGTGTGGATTGCCATTTCCTTCTCCAATGCATGAAGGTGAAAAGTAAAATTGAAGTCGCTCAGTCTTGTCCGACTTTTAGCGACTCCATGGGCTGCAGCCTACCTGGCTCCTCTGTCCATGGGATTTTCCAGGCAGGAGTACTGGAGTGGGGTGCCATTGCTGCTTAAAAGTTAATCACGTCTTCTCAGAGGCTTTCTGTCTTGCCCTTCTGGCTCCAGGGACCTATGCCATGTTGGTGCCTATGTCTTCATTCTCAGGGGAAGCAGGGAACCTTGGTCAGAATCTCCAGGATGCTGAGCCCAGAAATGTCATTTGACAGTGATGATATCTGTGTGCCAATATCCCTGAGATCTCTATCCACAGCCCCGCCGTGAGCTGCAGATCTGTGGATCTAGCTGCTTCCATGCATGGTTCCATGACCTTCCCTGTGTGTCCTTGAACTTTCCTGACACTCTGCCACCTGGAAACCAAGCACACCTTTCCCAACGACTCTACCCTCAACACCTTGGATTTATTAGAATATGCAATGTGAGCAGCATCTCCTCCTGGAAGTCCTCCCTGACACTCCTCCACCCTCTCTTGGGTTATATCCTCATCTCTTGTCCTTTTCCAGCCCCTCTGCAATGCTCTCCAAGCCTGTTCTCCAGTGATAAGTTCATCTGCTTACTTGTCCTTTACATTTAGTCAACAATGGAAATCTTGAGGGTCATGACTGTGTCTGCATCACCCTATACCTTCAGCACTTTCTTGGCATGTTTTCGGGCACAGGATGTATTTACTAACTAGACTAGTTACCAAATGCATGAATGAATGAATTAATGAATGAATAATTGAGTAAAAATAGGAAGCAAAATTTCTTGAGTACTTCAGTTCAGTTCAGTTCAGTTCAGTCGCTCAGTCATGTCTGACTCTTCGTGACCCCATGGACTACAGTGTGCCAGGCTTCCCTGTCCATCACCAACTCTCGGAGCCTGCTCAAATTCATGTCCATCAAGTCGATGATGCCATCCAACCATCTCATCCTCTGTCATCCCCTTCTCCTCCTGCTTTCAATCTTTCCCAGCATCAGGGTCTTCTCCAATGAGTCAGTTCTTCGCATCAGGTGGCCAAAATATTGGAGTTTCAGCTTCAGCATCAGTCCTTCCAATGAATATTCAGGGATGATTTCCTTTAGGATGGACTGGTTGGATCTCCTTGCAGTCCAAGGGACTCTCAAGAGTCTTCTCCAACACCACACTTCAAAAGCATCAATTCTTCAACACTCAGCTTTCTTCACAGTCCAACTCTCACATCCATACAAGAACACTGGAAAAACCATAGCCTTGACTAGATGGACCTTTGTTGGCAAAGTAGTATCTCTGCTTTTGAATATGCTATCTAGGTTGGTCATAACTTTCCTTCCAAAGAGTAAACGTCTTTTAATTTCATGGCTGCAATCACCATCTGCAGTGATTTTGGAGCTCCCCAAAATAAAGTCTGACACTGTTTCCACTATTTGCCATGAAGTGATGGGACTGGATGCCAGGATCTTAGTTTTCTGAATGTTGAGCTTTAAGCCAACTTTTTCACTCACCTCTTTCACTTTCATCAATATATCAAACTATGAGACAAAGCTATCCTATTGAAAAAAGTTTGGTACTTGGATGAAAAACAGACATATAGACCAGTGGACCAGAACTGAGAGGTCAGATTTAAGCCCATGCTGCTGCTGCTGCTGCTGCTAAGTCGCTTCAGTCGTGTCCGACTCTGTGTGACCCCCTAGACGGCAGCCCATCAGGCTCCTCTGTCCCTGGGATTCTCTAGGCAAGATCACTGGAGTTGGTTGCCATTTCCTTCTCCATAAGCCCATTCAAATGGAGTTAACTCATATTTCCCAAGGGAGCCAAGAATGCTCAATGGGGAAAGATAGAATTTTTAGTAAATCTTGTTGGGAAAACTAGGTATCTGCATGCTGAAAAATGAAAAAGGATCTCTATCTCATTCCCATTCACAACAATTCACATGGAGTTGAGTAAAGATTCTCTTGTAATGCGTTTATGCATAGAGCTCTTAGAATGAAACATGGGCAAAAAGTCCCTTGACATGGGTGCAGGCACGAGTCTTGGTACTGCGCTTCAAGTTCAATCAATAAAACCCATTTTCAACAAGCCACAATCAGTTTCTTAGGCGTTACAGCTCTCCGAGTCTGAAACGCCTGTCTCACCTGGGCCACTGAGCTGGACCTTCGTACCTGGAGGTCATGCCTCTGCTCCTCATCACCAGGCTCCACCAAAACCAAGGGCAGCTGCTCATCAGTGGGCTTCACCACCTTCAGGGTGAAGTGGATCGTTGTCTCCTTGTCGATGCCATACAGTGACAGAGTTCTCTGGGACTTCAGGGTCTTTGAGCCCAGTTGGAGGACCTGGTCCTGCATGGGAACCTTGGTCTTATGCCACACTTGTTCAGTGATCTCCTTTGCTCTTTGTCTCAAGTTGACTTTGAAGGTCATGCATCCCACTGTCTCACAAAGGACATTCACCTAGACAGCAAAGGCCAGGAGACTGGTACTTAGAATGCCTGCCCCCTTTTACATCCTTTGTGCCACTGCCTTAATTGCTCCCACCTTTCACTGCCAGTCTGGTTCTCCACTTTCTTTACAACAATCTCTGTCCCTTCCATCTGTGGTGTTGCTTTTTCTGAATTTTCAAAGTTATAATGTCAGAAAAGCGGTGATATTCCTTTATTACCATATCTCTTACCCATCTTAAAATGTTATTAATGATTTCCTACCTTATTTTCCTGTTTCTTGTTTAGATAAACTTTGTCAACTGTCAAAAGTATATACAGCTACCAAGCATCCAAAGATGTTCTTGACATTCCAAACAACTCCCAAAGAGAGTTTCCAGCACTTGACAGCCTAGTGTAATACTGATAGGGCTGTCTTCCATGATTATGTGAGGAGGCGATCCTGGTTAGGACACATATTCTCTGTGCTGTAAGTTTCCTTTTAATGTCCCACTGCTATCCTACATGTTCTGGTGATGGTATGTTCAATATCTCTCATTCACCTTTATTTTCTATGTTTTTTTTTAAATTTTAAATTTATTTATTTTAATTGGAGGCTAATTACTTTACAATATTGTACTGGTTTTGCCATACATCAACATGAATCCACCATGGGTGCACACGTGTTCCCCATCCTGAACCCCTCCTCCCACCTCCCTCCCCATACCATCCCTCTGGGTCATCCCAGTGCACCAGCCCCAAGCATCCTGTATCCTGCATCGAACCTGGAGTGGCAATTCATTTCTTATATGATATTATACATGTTTCAATGCCATTCTCCCAAATCATCCCACCCTCTCCCTCTCCCACAGAGTCCAAAAGACTGTTCTATACATCAGTGTCTCTTTTGCTGTCTCGTATACAGGGTTATTGTTACCATCTTTCTAAATTCCATATATATATATGCATAAGTATACTGTATTGGTATTTTTATTTCTGGCTTAGTTTACTGTGTATAATAGGCTCCAGTTTCATCCACCTCATTAGAACTTGTTCAAATGTATTCTTTTTAACATTTCCTATGTTTTAATATCAGAGAAGGCAATGGCACCCCACTCCAGTACTCTTGCCTGGAAAATCCATGGACAGAGGAGCCTGGTGGGCTGCAATCCACGGGGTTGCTAAGAGTTGGACATGACTGAACGACTTCACTTTCACTTTTCTCTTTCATGCATTGGAGAAGGAAATGGAAACCCACTCCAGTATTCTTGCCTGGAGAATCCCAGGGACGGTGGAGCCTGGTGGGCTGCTGTCTATGGGGTCGCACAGAGTCGGACACGACTGAAGCGACTTAACATGTTTTAATATCACCTAGTATAGAATATAGTCTCCTCCTAGTCAAATAAAGGTTCCACTCACAGAAAGTAGGGAGTATATCTAAGTCTTACTTCAATATTCTGAACATAGGGATGCTCACTCCTGTGTTGCATGAATATGGACAATTATATGCCAACAAATTTATAACTTAGTAGAAATGGATAAATTGCTAGCAATATAATATAACCTACCATGTCTGAAATCATGATGAATTGGAAAATCTGAGCAGACCAATAACAAGGAAGGCAATTGAATCAGTAATCAAAAGCCTCCCAATAAGGAAAAGCTCGGGACTACATTGTTTTGAAATGAATGCCACCAAAATTTTAAAGACGAATTAAAACCAATTCTTCTCAAAACCTTCCCTCAAATTGAAGAGGGCAGAACACTTCTAAACTCTTTTTATGAGGCAGCAGTACCTTGATGGTGGGCCTTAGGAAGCATCACTATGAACAAAGCTAGTGGAGGTGATGGAATTCCAGTTGAGCTTTTTCAAATCCTAAAAGATGACATTGTGAATGTGCTGCACTCAATATGCCAGCAAATTTGGAAAACACAGCAGTGGCCACAAAACTGGAAAAGGTCAGTTTGCATTCCAATCCCAAAGAAAAGCAATGCCAGAGAATGTTCAAACTACTGCACAATTGCACTCATGTCACACAGTAACAAAGTAAGGTAAAATCCTCCAAGCCAGGCTTCAACAGTACATGAACTGTGAACTTCCAGATGTTCAAGCTGGATTTAGAAAAGGCAGAGGAACTAGAGATCAAATTGCCAACATCCACTGGATGATCAAAAACGCAAATGAGTTCCTGAAAAACATCTACTTCTGCTTTATTGACTATGCCAAAGCCTTTGACTGTGTGGATCACAACAAACTGTGGAAAATTCTGAAAGAGATGGGAATACCAGACCACCTGACCTGCCTCCTGAGAAATCTGTATGCAGGTCAAGAAACAACAGGCAGAACTGGACATGGAACAACAGACTGGATCCAAATAGGAAAAGGAGTACGTCAAGGCTGTACATTGTCACCCTGCTTATTTAACTTATATGCAGAGTACATCATGCAAAATGCTGGGCTTGATGAAGCATAAGCTGGAATCAAGATTGCTGGAAGAAATATCAATAACCTCAGATATGCAGATGACACCACCCTTATGGCAGAAAGTGAAGAGGAACTCAAAAGCGTCCTGTTAAAAGTGAAAGAGGAGAGTGAAAAAGTTGGCTTAAAGCTCAACATTCAGAAAACTAAGATCATGGCATCTGGTCCAGTCACTACCTGGCAAGTAGATGGGGAAACAATGGAAACAGTGAGAAAGTTTATTTTGGGGGGCTCCAAACTCACTGCAGATGGTGACTGCCGCCATGAAATTAAAAGACCCTTGCTCTTTGGAAGAAAAGCTATGACCAACCTACACAGCATATTAAAAAGCAGAGACATTACTTTGCCAATAAAGGTGCATCTAGTGAAAGCTATGGTTTTTCCAGTAGTCATGTATGGATGTGAGATCTGGACTATAAAGAAAGTTGAGCACCAAAGAATTGATGCTTTTGAACTGTGGTGTTGGAGAAGACTCTTGAGAGTCCCTTGGACTGCACAGACATCCAACCAGTCCATCCTAAAGGAAATCATCCCTGAATATTCATTGGAAGGACTGAGGTTGAAGCTGAAACTCCAAAATTTTGGCCACCTGATGCGAGGAAGTGACTCATTGGAAAATACCCTGATGCTGGGAAAGATTGAGGCAGGAGGAGAAGGGGACCACAGAGGATGAGATGGTTGAACGGCACCACCGACTCAATGGACATGAGTTTGAGTAGGCTCCAGCAGTTGGTGATGGACAGGGAGGCCTGGTGTGCTGCAGTCCATGGGATTGCAAAGAGTTGGACAGGACTGAGCGACTGAACTGAACTGAAGTATCCCTATCTTGTCACTGGAATGCCTCAGAGGACCTCTTTCAGTCTTCATTCAAAAATATCTTCCTAATCTAGATGCAACAGACACTTCTTTCTTGAAGTCTCACTCTTCTGTGCTAAGCATTGCCCTCATGCCAAGTTCCTTCCGAGTGTTTATATTCTTACGTCAGTTAACAGCTCAGGTCATAAAGAATATAGGATAACAGAGTTATGTGAACCTCTCTCTGGGGACTAGAAGGAGGTTTAAGAGCCCTGGACCCCTAAACAAGATAAGGGAAATAGGAATCTAAACAGTATTTCCATGGTTTGAAGTTTTGCCAGCCCTGCTGAGCACAAAGGCCACTCCCACCTCATACCACGTACCCTATCAGAGGCCACGGCCAGGTCTCAATACCAGAGAACTTAAGGGCCCGATAACCGGGTCCTCTTCACAGAAGCTTACTCCACATTGTGTAGGTATCCATGACTGTCTGCTCCACTTCCAGATGTCTTCCCAGTGGCCCCATCTCAGCACTGTCCCTCATGCACCCCGAGAGCTCTGTCATGTCTCGGAGGTCCTCTCTCTTTCCCCTCCACAGTATCAGATCCCAACTTACACCAGGGGCAGCAGCCATCTCTGCATTCAAGGGAGTAGAAACAGTAGAGAGAGCAAAGGAGCTGCCCTCCCGTTTACAGAAGCAGCTAAGTTGGAAATCTCCTATCTGCCTGCTGTGTGTGTCAGGATTTCCTGCACCCTTTGTTCTTGCAAGTGCTAGAGAATTTTCTGTCACTTTCTGTACAGTGGATTCCCTAAACAGAAATGTCATCTAATCATGCATGTCTCGTCTCAGCCAATCCATTGTCCTCCTTATTCCTAACGTGAGAGACCCTTTTGTGTAGGAAATTGTTCTGTGCTTAACCACGCACCAGTCCCAATCCTGACTTCTATGTAGCCCTGGACCCTCAGTGGCTTGACTTTGAACACTTGGTGGTCCTTTCCAGGTCTTTCCATCCTGGAGAACATGGTTTTACAGAAGTGTCCGTGTAATGAAAGGAATGGGAGCCGATAACTCATTTCAATATTTTTGAAACCTTAATCAGATGTTATGTTCTCCTCTTTGAAGCTCTCACCAGAGAGTGAATCATGTTGGAAAACCTAATACTTGTTTGAGTGTATTTTGTGTAGGGAGACATACATTCTGAAACACATAGAATGAGTGTGAAGGGGGAAGAATACCTGATGGGATAGATTGGAAACCTTGACCTGCCTTTTCTCCCTTCAGACAGCTGTCCGGGGTCTTACTGCCCCTGTGTTTAGAAAACACGATTGTGAGCTTTGACTGACGCACAGCCGTAAAGGGCTATCCCAAGTCCACTGTCCAGTAGGATCCAGGGATTCTGAAACTTCACCAGTGGGCAGGCAGAAAAGCTCAGATTAGCTTGAGGGTGATCTGGAAAGAGAAAGTCCTGCTGCAGGACAGGGATGGGGGAGGGGCCTGGAAAGAGTAAGGAAGACTGGACAAGGCAGCCTGGAGTAAACTGTTTTCAATTTCCAAACTTTACTGGCACTCATTTAATTTCTTAAATCTCCACGCCACTTCTGGAAAGAGAAGAGGAAGTGTGGATGGTTAAAGCACCTCAAAATTAAATCACATCTTCTCAGAGCTTTTCTGTCTTGCCCTTCTGGCTCCAGGGGCCTATGCCATGTTGGTGCCTAAGTCTGCATTCTCAGGGGAAGCAGGGAACCTTGGTCAGAATGTCCAGGATGCTGAGCCCAGAAATGTCATTGGCCAGCAATGATATCTGTGTGCCAATACCCCTGAGATCTCTACCCATAGCCCGACCCTGAGCTGCAGATCTGTGGATCTAGCTCCTTCCAAGCATGGTTTTGTGGTTCTTTCCTGGGAAATACCCTGTATAGAAGAGCCTGGAAAGCTATACACAGTCCATGGGGTCACAAAGGGTTGGACTGGACTGAGAGACTAACATACACACACACACACACACACACACAAATGTTGTCAGGCACAATTTTAAGAGCTCTGAATGTTTGACTAGTTAACAAATATTATTTTCAAGTCAAGAAACAGGTGTGGAAGGTTAAGCAACATTGCCTAAGGATGCTCATCTAGGAATTGGCAGAGCAACACTGAATCTCTGAAGGCTGACTTCCAAACATGTATTCTTAATCACAATATTAATATTTGGTCTACCTATTGGGACTAGAGAACCATGTATACATACAGGGATGAAAAGAGTTCCTTACTGAAAAATTAATAAAAAAATTGCAAGATTATTATTTCAAATGAAGAACAGTAAAAATGATGTTGAAAATAGGTTATCTATAAAAGATACCCATTGGCAAAATTGCAGTAGAAAGGTTCCATTAACTTTATTCATCACATCAACTATGATGGTTTCCATACCACTGATTCAGCATCACAGTCAAGAGTTAAAGACTTTGAATCCACATTCATTTGTTTGAAAAATACTGATCAATCTGAGATCCAGGAAAGTAGTACAGGAATCTCAGCAGTCATCTAGTCATCTAGATGACCATTTATACATGAAAATATTGAGATGAAGGGAAATGAGGTGACTTCCTCATATCAAATCGCTGGACCAAGAGGGTTCTGTTAGGTGGAACCCAGGTCTCCTGACTAATGAGTTTTCCTCTACCCAGAAGACTCTGTATTTAAAGGCTGTTACATGTGCCCATCTGTGTTGCTCATGATCATTGCACTAGATGGTAAGCAGGAGTGGCATGGACATTGGACAGAGCCTAGAAAAGAAATTCACCACAGATTAAAATTCAGCATTCAGCAGTATATTGGCTGTATTAATGGAGATAGAGCACCTGAAACAAAGAAGGTGACAGTTCTGATCTACCCAGTGTTAGTTATACTAACCTGGCCTACTGCACCCATTTTCAGTTCAGTTCAGTCGCTCAGTCATGTCTGACTCTTTGTGACCCCATGAACCACAGCACGCCAGGCCGCCCTGTCCATAACTAACTGCCAGAGCCTACTCAAACTCATGTCCATTGAGTTGGTGAAGACATCCAACCATCTCATCCTCTGTCGTCCCCTTCTCCTCCTGCCCTCAACCTTTCCCAGCATCAGGGTCTTTTCAAATGAGTTAGCTCATCACATCAGGTGGCCAAAGTGTTGGAGTTTCAGCTTCAGCATCAGTTCTTCCAATGAATATTCAGGGATGATTTCCTTTAGGATGGACTGGTTGGATCTCCTTGCAGTCCAAGGGACTCTCAAGAGTTTCCTCCAACACCACAGTTCAGCACTCAGCTTTCTTTATAGTCCAACTCTCCCATCCGGATATGACTACTGGAAAAACCATAGCCTTGACTAGACGGACCTTTGTTGACAAAGTAATATTTCCCCTTTTTAATATGCTGTCTAGGTTGGTCATAACTTTCCTTCCAAGGAGTAAGTGTCTTTTAATTTCATGGCTACAGTCACCATCTGCAGTGATTTTGGAGCCCCCCAAAATAAAGTCAGCCACTGTTTCCCCATCTATTTGCCATCAAGTGATAGGGCTGGATGCCATGATCTTAGTTTTCTGAATTTGAGCTTTAAGCCAACATTCTCACTCTCCTCTTTCACTTTCATCAAGAGGCTCTTTAGTTCTTCTTCACTTTCTGCCATAAGGGTGGTATCATCTGGATATCTGAGGTTATTGATATTTCTCCTGGCAATCTTGATTCTAGCTTGTGCTTCATGCAATCCAGCGTTTCTCATGATGTACTCTGCATATAAGTTTAATAAGCAAGGTGACAATATATAGCCTTGGTGAACTCCTTTTCCTATTTGGAACCAGTCTGTTGTTCTATGTTCAGTTCTAACTGTTGCTTCTTGACCTGCATATAGGTTTCTTAGGAGGCAGGTCAGGTGGACTGGTAGCACCTATTTTTAGACACTACATATTTTCAAAGAAGGGGATTGGGAGGCTCAAAGAGAGATCGGACTTCAAATATCTGAAGGGCTATCATGTGAGAGGAAGGTTAGATCTCTACTTTGGCTTCTATAAGTTTAACCAGAAGCAGGGAAGCCACAAAAGGGCACTTGTTTGGAAATCAAACAGGCCTGAGTACACGTCCACAGGGTCACTCACTAGCTATGACCTTGGGATGACTTACTCCATTAAGACCAGATGTGTTCATCTCTAGGATAGAGATTTCTCTTTCATAGAATTTTGTGGAAATACATCATTAGGGTATACTTAAACATGGCTGCTTTCCTAAACTAAAGGTTCGGAAGTGTAAATGAGCTCCAATGGACATTAAGCATGTGTGTGCTGCCATCCATTCCCTCACCCACCACCAACCATGGTCCTGATTTTTCTTTGCTTGCAAGGGATACATCACCCTCTGTGGGTCATCCTCCCAACCTTCTGCAACTTTCCCCTTTTAGGGCACCCAGAGCACAGAGAAGCACTTCCTCCTGCTGGGTTTCTTCAACTGGCCTTCCCTGCAGTCTGTCCTCTTCGTCCTCGTCCTCCTGTGCTACCTCCTGACTCTGATGGGCAACTTAGCACTGGCTGCTGGCAGTGCTAGCCTTCACATGCGCCTGCACACACCCATGTACTGCTTCCTCTGCCATCTGACTCTGATGGACGTGGGCTTCACCACAAGTATGGTGCCACCCCTGCTGGCCAACCTGTGCAGCTGGACGCTGGGGTTGGAGTGCAGTGGCTGCCTGGAACAGCTGTGTGCATCGCTGGCGCTGGGCTCTGCTGAGTGCGTCCTCCCAGTGATGATGGCTCTGGACTGCATTTTCATCCTGTTACTTCCACCCGCCATCATCCTGATCTCCTATGGCACCGTGTCCCATGCTGTATTCGGCATGAGGACCGGAGGCTGTCTCAGGAAAGCGGTGGGCACCTGAGGGTCTCACTTGAGAGTCGTCTGCATGTTCCATTCATCCACCATCTACCCCTACCTACAACCCACTCACAGCTACGACCAACATTGGGCAAGTTCATTTCTCTTTTCTACACTGTAGTCACACCTACTCTCAACCCACTCCTCTCCACCCTAAGGAATAATGAAGTGAAGGGGGGCAGTGAGGAATTCCTGAGGGGTCAGGCGAGAGGGCAAGATGCACAGTGAGTCAATCAGGGAGGGAAGGAGAGGAGTGTTACCCCAGAGCCCAAGGATGGGAATGTCCTTTGGAAAGTCAGTCAGTTTAGCCTTCAGGCTGTTCATTTCTCTATGAGAATCTGCAGGATCTGTCCTTAAAGAGCCCATGGTTAATGGGGAGGTCCTTTCCTCTCATCAGGAAAGGGTCATGTGTTATAAGTAAAAAACCACACATCCTTTATCTGTGCAGGTTTAGTGAGGGGGAAATGGCCCTTGGGCTTTCTCTTAAGCTGATTAAAAAAAAAGATTTTTGGAGGACTTTTGGGGGGATAACGTATCCCTCAGTCAAGAGACCAAATTCTGGTAAAAGATGCATGACGATCCCAGTCTGATGGAAAACACCATGGAAGATGCCATGGTGTCTGATATCAGAAAAATCCCAAGTGACAATAAAATAGACTCTACCCTGAAGGAGACTCCATTCAAAAAAAAAAAATCAGTGCAACTGAATGTCTACCTTTCCAGTTAAATAGTACCCACCCCAGAGTACACCACTCATAATTGTAATGAGCAATACCTATGAGTGTGCCTTGTGCTGAGTGGGGTTACGTTCAGAAACACTTCTGCAGGAAGTGGTTCTTGAGACAGTTATAAAGAAGGGAAGAGACTAGTGTGGGAGAGGGTGGACATATTTCAGGCTGAGAGAAAAACATAATGTTATCAGGAGGGAGACATGAGGTGGTGACATGGAGGAGGAAAGGAAGGGAATGAGACGGAGGAGGCTGAGAGGAAAAAGTTCCACTAGGCAGACTTTGGACAGAGTGTTGGGGTCAACCCAGAAACCGATCCCCACCCCCTTAACTCAACCCAGAGAAGACCTGCTAGAGCCTAAGGCAGGCAGGACAGAGACTGCTCCCCAATACCCCACCTTTCTGAAAGTGTTCCCACCTATAGCACATCTATTCCCAAAGACCCCCATGAGAGGCATAAAATCTCTAGATCCCTAAGGTGAGTATCTTGCCATGATTGCCATCATCCCCAGAAATAGGAACCATTTACATGGATGTGACCTAAGAAATGCTTGGTCAGGAGGTATTTTTATTGACTCTCCAATAGCAAAAGTGAAAGTAAATTCAGGAGACCATGCAAGAGCCAGGACTTGTACTTGGACTCTCCATTGCCTAAAAGAATATGCTAATTATCTCTGTAACAGAACAAAGTTGTAAATTCCATTATGTTTATCGGGATATGATCACAGTCCTATTGATAAATGTCCACTGTTTATCTAGTCTTGTGACACATGAATCATGGGTTAACTTTGATCGTATCTCTCTTTTCCCTCGTCCAGAGTAGTTTCAAGGAATCTGGGGAGCTGGGTTTCAGCAAGTACACTTAGGGTATATAAGGTTTTCACAAAAGCTGGTCGGGGTCCTTGGCTAAGAGGAAACTCTGCCTTGGGTCTGCCAGTGTAATAAACTGCACTCCAGTATCTGCATTGTCCTTCTGAGTGAGTTTGTTTCCCAGAATGTGTGGCTACAACAGTCCCACATACCCTACCAGTGGACCCTGCAAGGTCTCAATGCAAGAGGACTCAGGACCCCAATGACCAGGTCCTCTTCACAGAAACTTTCTTCACATTGGGTAGGTATCTATGCCCATCTCCTTCCCTTCCAGATGTCTTCCTTGCCACCCCATCTCCCCAGCACTGTCCCTCATGTACCCCTGAGAGTTCCACCATGTCTCAGAGGTTCTCTCTCTTTCCCCTCTGCAGTATCGAATCCTAACTTATGAAACTGATGGCAGCTATCTCAGTGCTCAACATAGTAGAAACAGGAGAGAGAGCAAAGGAGCTGGCCTCCCATTTATAGAAGCAGCTAAGTTGGAAATCCCCTGCCTGCCTGCTGTTTGTATCAGGCTTTCCTGGACCCTTTGTTCTTGCAAGTGCTTTCACTTTCTCTACAGAGGATTCTGTAAGCAGAAATGTCACCTAATCAAGCATGTCTCCTTTCAGCCAATCCATTGCCCTTCTTGTTCTTAATGTGACATGACCCTTTTGTGTTGGAAATTGTTGTGTGCTTAACCACCCACCACTCCCAATCCTGACTTCTATGTAGTCCTGGACCCTCAGGGGCTGGAAGAATCTGAACACTTGGTGATCCTCTCCAGTGCTTTTAAGAACCCTAGATAGCATATTGAAAAGCAGAGACATTACTTTGCCAACAAAGGTTCGTCTAGTCAAGGCTATGGTTTTTCCTGTGGTCATGTATGGATGTGACAGTTGGACTATGAAGAAGGCTGAGCACAGAAGAATTGATGCTTTTGAACTGTGGTGTTGGAGAAGACTCTTGAGAGTCCCTTGGATTGCAAGGAGATCCAACCAGTCCATTCTGAAGGAGGTCAGCCCTGGGATTTCTTTGGAAGGAATGATGCTAAAGCTGAAACTTCAGTACTTTGGCCACCTCATGCGAAGAGTTGACTCATTGGAAAAGACTCTGATGCTGGGAGGGATTGGGGGCAGGAGGAGAAGGGGACGACAGAGGATGAGATGGCTGGATGGCATCACTGACTCGATACATATGAGTTTGGGTGAACTCCAGGAGTTGGTGATGGACAGGGAGGCCTGGTGTGCTGCGATTCATAGGGTCACAAAGAGTCAGACACAACTGAGTGACTGATCTGATCTGATCTGACTGGCCCATGACCCCTCCTTCTCCTGCCAGTATTTAGGGGTCTTTCTGAGAGGAAGAGTGCCCTGGACATGACAGTGAGAGTTGCTGTGGGTGATGTGACCAGGAGCAGCCTGTTCACACCAGCCTGACAGAATGTGTGAAATACACCAGGAGAAGCAGACATAAGACACATAAACCTGCACTGAGAAGAGACATGATTCCAGTCCAGGGATGCCACTTGCTGAATTAAATTGGGCAAATCTGTTCATCTCCCGAGATGTTGGTTTTCTGGTCTATAAATGACATGATTGGAGAGAAGTCCTAAGGGTCTTCAGGCTCAAGAAACTTTCTTTATATACTGTCCCTTACAAAGAATTTTAGATTCCCGATTCTTGAGCTTCCTAGCACTCTTCCTCTCCTGTGGGAGAACCTGCAAACCAAATCCACTACCTGAGAACTATCCGGAACTGCCAGTCAAACGCTGACTCTCACCTTCTAGATGTCAAAACAATCACACATCCACTCTCACACCATAGTTCCTCTACTTCTTGGCCTTTCCTCCTGGAGACTCACTAGTGTCATCTCACACGTTCCTAAGGTGCTTCTTACTCTGTGCCTCTTTGGATTTGGATCAGGATGACAAGGGAGTACATAAGCTGTGTGTTCTCCTGGAATTTTTTTCCTTACCCCTATCTCCTAACTTCCCAGATTAATCTCTGCCCTTTTCCTAAGGCTCAGGATGTTTCTACACCCTCCTCTCCCCTTTTCTGAGAGTGATTACTAAAAGTTCCTCCTAAAGTTCAATGCAAAAAGTCTTCAGAAATGCCAGGTATTCATCTTTGTTTGCTGTGTTTCAGTGACCCTTTAGTGTACCTTCACTCCCTGACAGGTTTCGAATGATCCCATTTTACTTCTAGCTCTTTCCATCCTGGAGAATATGATTTTACAGAAGTGTCCGTGTAATGAAAGTAATGGGAGCTGAGAACTCATTCCAATACTTTAAAAACCTTAACATAAATCATGTTCTCCTCTTTGAAGCTCTCACTAGAGAGAGAATCAAGTTGGAAAACCTAATACATATTTAAGCATATTTCATGCATGTGTGGGGAAAGACATATATTCTGAAATACACAGAATAAGTATGAAGGGGGAAGAATGCCTGATGGAATCAAGTGCAGGGTTAAAGTTGCAGGATATAAAATTAACACACAGAAAGCCCTTGCATTCCTATACACTAACAATGAGAAAACAGAGAAATTAAGGAAACAATACCATTCACCATTGCAATGAAAAGAATAAAATACATACGAATATATCTACCTAAAGAAACAAAAAACATATATATAGAAAACTATAAAACACTGATGAAAGAAATCAAAGAGGACACAAATAGATGGAGAAATATACCATGTTCATGGGTTGGAAATATCAATATAGTGAAAATGAGTATACTACCCAGTAATCCATAGATTCAATGCAATCCCTATCAAGCTACCAATGGTATTTTTCAGAGAACTAGAACAAATAATTTCACAATTTGTATGGAAGTACAAAACACCTCAAATAGCCAAAGCAATCTTGAGAAAGAAGAATGGAACTGGAGGAATCAACCTGCCTGACTTCAGGCTGTACTACAAAACTACAGTCATCATGACAGTATGGTACTGGCACAAAGACAGAAACATAGATCAATGGAACAAAATAGAAAGCCCAGAGATAAATCCACACACCTATGGACACCTTATCTTTGCCAAATAAGGCAAGAATATACAATGGAGAAAAGACAATGCCTTTAACAAGTGGTGCTGGGAAAACTGGTCAAGCACTTGTAAAAGAATGAAACTAGAACACTTTTTAACACCATACACAAAAATAAAATCAAAATGGATTATAGATCTAAATGTAAGACCAGAAACTATAAAACTCCTAGAGGAAAACATAGGCAAAACACTCTCCAACATAGATCATGGCAGGATCCTCTATAACCCACCTCCCAGAGTAATGGAAATAAAATAAAAAATAAACAAATGAGACCTAATTAAACTTAAAAGTTTTTGCACAACGAAGGAAACCATAAGCAAGGTGAAAAGCCATCCTTCAGAATGGGAGAAAAAATAGCAACTGAAGCAACTGACAAAGAATTAATCTCAAAAATATACAAGCAACTCCTGTAGCTCAATTCCAGAAAAATAAATGACCCAATCAAAAAATGGGCCGAAGAACTAAACAGACATTTCTCCAAAGAAGACATACAGATGGCTAACAAACACATGAAAAGATGCTCAACATCACTCATTATCAGAGAAATGCAAATCAAAAACCACAGTGAGGTACCATCTCACAGTGGCCAGAATGGCTGCTATCCAAAAGTCTACAAACAATAAATGTTGGAGAGGGTGTGGAGAAAAGGGAACCTGCTTACACTGTTGGTAGGAATGCAAACTAGTACTGCTACTATGGAGAACAGTGTGGAGATTCCTTAAAAAACTGGAAATAGAACTGCCATATGACCCAGCAATCCCACTGCTGGGCATACACACCGAGGAAACCAGAATTGAAACAGACACATGTACTGCAATGTTCATCGCAGCACTGTTTATAACAGCCAGGACATGGAAGCAACCTGGATATCCATCAGCAGATGAATGCATAAGAAAGCAGTGGTACATATACACAATGGGATATTACTCAGCCATTAAAAAGAATACATTTGAATCAGTTCTAATGAGGCGGATGAAACTGGAGCCTATTATACAGAGTGAAGTAAGTCAGAAAAAAATACACCAATACAGTATACTAACGCATGTATATGGAATTTAGAAAGATGGTAACTATAACCCTATATGTGAGACAGCAAAGAGACACAGATGTAAAGAACAGTCTTTTGGACTCAGCGGGAGAAGGTGAGGGTGGGATGATTTGACAGAATAGCATTGAAACATGTATATTATCAGATGTGAAACAGATTGCCATACCAGGTTCGCTGCATGGGACAGAGTGCTCAGGGCTGATGTACTGGGATGACCCAGAGGGATGAGATGGGGAGGGAAGTGGGAGGGAGGTTCAGGATGGGGAACACATGTACACCCATGGCTGATTCATGGCAATGTATGGCAAAACCAATACAAAACAACAACAACAACAAAGTACTGGGAGCCGAGAACTCATTCGAGTACTTTAAAAACCTTACCATAAATCATGTTCTCCTCTTTGAAGCTCTCACGAGAGAGAGAATCAAGTTTGAAAACCTAATACTTATTTAAGTGTATTTCATGTGTGTGTGGAAAGACATACATTCTGAAACACACAGAATAAGTACGAAGGGGGAAGAATATCTGATGGAATCGAGTGGAAACCTTACCTGCCTTTCCTCCCTTCAGATAGTTCTCCAGGTTCCTATTGTCCCTGAGTTTAGAAGACAAGATTATGACCTTGGGCTGAAGCACAGCAGCAAAGGGCTTCCCCTGACCCTCCCTGAGTTCACTGTTCAATAGGATCGGGGAATTCTGAATCCTCACCGGTGTCCAGGCAGAAAAACTCAGATCAGGTTGAGGTTGATCTGGAAAGAGAAAGTCCTGCAGCAGGACAGGGACTAGGAATGGGCCCGGAGAGATTTAAAGTTTATCTGTCTGAACTAGTGTGTGTCTGTGTAATCACAGAATTAGGTGATTTGACTTTTTATAACTCTACATCTCTAGAACCATGGGTCTATAAGCCTGAATGTCATCTCTTGCATTTATTCATCTCCAGTATGACTATAAAATCATCAAATCACTGGACCAAGGTGGTTCTGTTAGGTGGAACCCAGGTCTGCTGACTTATGTTTTTTCCTGTTACACATGTGCCCATCTGTGTTGCTCATGATTGTCATACTAGATGGTAAACAGGAGTGGCATGGACATTGGACACAGCCTGGAAGAGAGACTCACCACAGATTAAAATTCAGCATTCAGCAGTATATTGGCTGTATTAATGGAGGTAGAGCACATCAAACAAAAGGGTGACAGTTCTGATCTACCCATTTTTAGTTATACTAACCTGGAGAATTGCATCTATTTTTAGGCATTTTTTTACATGCTTCCAAAGAAGGGGGTCAGGAGGCTCAAAAAAGAAATTTGTCTTCAAATATCTGAAGGGCTATCATGTGAGAGGAAGTTTAGGTTTCTACTTTCTACTTTGGCTCCTAGGAATACACCAGAAACAGGGAAGCAGCACAAGTGTATTGGTTCGGAAATCAAACAGGTTTGAGTACATGTCCAAAGGACCACTCAGTGGCTATGACCTTTGGACGCTTTATCTTATAGAGCTCAAGTATGTTCATCTTTAGGAGGGAGATTCTATCTTCCTCATCGAATTTTATGGTAAATACATCAACTAGGGTATCCTTATACATGGTTGTTTCCTAAACTAAGGATTCAGATCTGTAAATGAGCTCCCATGGACACCTAAGCATGTGTATGCTGCCATCCATTTCCCCTCTGCACTCCCCATCCCTTTGCTTGTAAGGGATACATCACCCTTGTGTGTCATCCTTCCAAACCTTCTGCGAGTTTGCCCTTTAGGGCAACCACAGCACAGAGAAGCTCTTCCTCCTGTTGGGCTGTTCCGACGGGCCCTGCCTGCAGCCTGTCCTCTTTGCCCTCATCCTCCTCTGCTACCTCCTGACTCTAAGGGGCAACTTGGCACTGGTGCTGCTGGCAGTGCACGACCATGTACTGCTTCCTCTGCCACCTGGCCCTGGTGGATGTGGGCTTCACCACGAGTGTGGTGCCTCTCCTGCTGGCCATCCTGCACAATCCGGTGCTGAGTCTGGAGCCGGTGGGTGCCTGGTGCAGCTGTGCGCATCGTTGGCTCTGGGCTCGGCTGAGTGTGTCCCCCAGGCAGTGATGGCTCTGGATCATGTGGCTGCTCGTGCCCTCTGCCGTGATCCTGGCCTACCTGGCAGCACGGCCCATGCTGTTGTGGCATGAGGGCCAGAGGCAGCCTCAGGAAAGTGGTGGGCACCTGTGGGTCCCACCTGAAAGCCATCTGACTGTTCTGTGGATCCCTCCTCTACAGCTACCTGCAACCCATGCACAGCTACAACCAGTGGCAGGCAAGTTCATTTCTCTTTTCTACACTGTCACACATCCACCCTCATCCCACTCCTCTCCACCCTCAGGAATAAGGAAGAGAAGGAGGCAGCAAGGAGGTTCCTGAGGGATTTGGGGAGAGGGCAAGAGCACAGTGAGTCAGTCAGGGAAGGAAGGAGGGGAATGTTACCCAGGGCCCAAGGATGGGAATGTCCGGTGTAAAGACTAGACTTCAGGCTGTTCATTTCTCTATGAGGATCTGCAAGATTTGTCCCTAAGGAGCCCATGGTTAATGGGGAGGTCTCTTCCTCCCATCAGGAAAGGTTCACGTGCTGTAGGTAAAACCCCCATGTCCTTTATCTGTGCAAGTTTAGTGAGGGAGCATTGGCCCTTGAGCTTTCTCCTAATCTGATGAAAAAAAAACTTTGATTTTGGGAGGATCTTTCCCATCTTCGGGGGTATTATATCTCCCAGTTAATAGCTCATTTGCTGGTAAGAGATGATGAATATCCCAGTCTAGTGGAAGAGACCATGGAAGACCCCATGGTGTCTGACATCAGACATCCCTAAGTGACAATTAGATCATACTCAGCCCTGTAGGAGATTCCATCCAAAAAAAAAGAAAAGCTCTGGTCTCTCATCGCAGGGCATCAGTACAACCAAATGCCCTCCTACCAAGTTAAGTAGTGCCCAGCCCAGAGCACTTGACTCATCGTTGTAATGAGCAACATGTATAAGTGTGCTTTGTGCTGAGTGGGGTTACGTTCATAAACGCTTCTACCAGAGGTGGTTCTTGAGACAGTTATAAAGAAGAGGAGACTAGTGGGAAAGAGTGTGGACATGTTTCAGGCTGTGAGAAAACATACAGATGATCACGAGGGAGAAATGAGATGGAGGAAGAAAGGAAGGGAAGGAGATGGAGGACATGGAGAGGGACAAGCTCCACTAGCCAGACTGTGGGCAGAGTGTCGGGGTCAACCCAGAAATCAACCCCCACCCCCAGCACAGAAGTCCTGGCAGAGCCTCAGGCAGGCAGGCCAGAGACTGCTCTCTCACTCACTCACTTTTCTGGAAGTTTGTTCCCACCTAAAGTATATCTATTCCCAAGGAGCCCCCACTGGAGGCATAAAATTTTCTAGATCCCCAAGGTGAATATCTTGCCATGACCACCATCATCCCCAGAAATAAGAGTGGTTTAATTGGGTGTGGGAAACAGAGTAAGAAGGGCCATGGTGCCAAGTTTCACTTCATAACAAACAGCTTTAAATAAGGAGAGGGGAAGTAATTTAATTTTTCTAAATTATTTATTAACATTATGTCACAGTAAATAAATCACTTCATAATAAGTCATTTCACTATTGTCTACAGGCAGAGTGTCAGTTTGACTCAATGATTATTGAGTCATATGAGAGAAGAAACACTGAGCTAAATATAGATGAAACACAGTAATTAGAAGAACATCGATCACAATCTATCTTGTTGACTGGGAAAGGAAATAGGAGTTTTTCTATGAATCGGACAGAACCAAGACAGGATGCAGCTGCAACTGTCTTTGAATGTCATCTCTAATAGGCCTTCAAATTCTAATATGTTCTAACATATCAAATATATGCAATTTTGCCAAATTATTCAATCACACTAGAATTAAAGAATCGATTGGTTATAAATATTCTAGTCTTCCACCTCAATTCACCCCAAATCTTTTGCTTCTCCTATCACTCCATCTGCAGGATGGTCACCCACCAATGCAGGGGTATGCCATGAAGAGTAAATGGCCCTTTTTGATGCCATAATCTCCCATGATCTTCCCGTCTTCCAGTTTCTTTCCATTGCAGTTCACAATCTGATTCTTAGGGGGTATAGCGGTCCTCATCTTGATCATCTCCTTCACCTGGGTCACTGAGGTGGACCTTCGCACCTGGAGGTTGTGCCTCTGCCCCTCACCAGGCTCCACCAAAACCAAGGGCAGCTCCTCATCACTGGGCTTCACCACCTTCAGGGTGAGGTGGATGGACTTCTCCTTGTCGATGCCATACGATGACAGAGTTCTCTTTGGCTTTAGGGTCTTCGAGCCCAGCTGCAGGACCTGATCCGGCACAGAACCTTGGTCCTAGAGCGGACACGTTCATTGATCTTATTCACTCTGTCTCCCAGATGGGCAGTGAAGGTCATTGGTTTCCATTTCTCAGAATGGACAGTCACCTGGACAAAAAAAGGCCAAGAGAGAGTTGCCTAGATTTCCTGCCCTCTTCTACACCCCTTGTTCCCCCTCCTTTATTGCTCCCACCCTTCACCGCCAGTCTGGTGCTCCAGATCCTTTACAACAAGCTGTGTCCTTCCCTTGTTTCAAACGTCTCTTTTGAAATTATCAGGTTCTAATGCAAGAAAACCAGTCTGATTCTTTTGTAACCACACTTCTTATCCTTCCCCAAAATGTATCAATGACTTCCCACCTAATTTACCTGTCTCCTATCCAGGTAAAAGTTGTCAGATGTTAAAAACAAAACATCTAAAAATGTACGCCAGAGTTTATAAACACCTTTCAAAGAGAATTTCGCAGACTTCACATTCTCATGGAATACTCATAGGGCTGTCCTCCATGACGTGACTTATTTTAGATGAAAACCCTGTTTAGGAAACATCTTCTCTGTACTATTTGTACTTTTTTTTGGTAACAATAATTCATTTTTTATAGTGTCCCTATTTTCAGTATCACTTGGCCATATGTATTATTCCTATGTTTTCCTATCCATCCATTATAGAATATGATCTCTTCCTTTTATCAAATTGGGGCTCCACTCACAGAAAGCAGGGACTACATCTGAGTCTTACTTCAGTAATCTCAACAAAGGGAATCTCATTCCTGCGCTCTTGCTGGAAAGTCTCAGAGGACTTCTTTCAGGCTTCATTCAAAAATATCTTTCCAGTCCAGATGCCACAGAGATTTCTTCACTGAACTCTCACTCTTCTGTGCTAAGCATTGCCCTCATTCCAGGTCCTCTTTGTAGAGAATATAGTCTCACATAAGGTAATGTAACAGGGCATTAACAACTTAAAATAAGTGAATTCTGTCAACTCTCTTTTAAGAAAAGAAGAAAGCTTAAGTTTAATTGCCCTGGAGGCCTAAACAGGGTAAAAGAGAAAGGGATCAAGACAATATTTTCAGTTTCAAGCTTGCCAGCCCTGCTGAGCACAAAGCCCACTCCTGCTTCCTACCAAGTATCCCTAAGTGTGAACAGTGCAAGGTCTCGATGTAAGAGAACTCAGGAGCCCAAGAACTCTTATAGAAACTTTCTTCACATTCAGTAGGTATTGATGCCCATCTCCTCCCCTTCCAGATGTCTTCCCAGCAACACTCATCCCCCTCTTCATCTCCCAGAACTGTCCCTCATCTATTC
>NW_020867523.1:0-40213 GCF_003369695.1 Bos indicus x Bos taurus | reverse complement strand
GCCCTGGGCTGCATGCACCTCCCAGGTCTAAGCCATTCAGTTCAGGCACTCAGGTAGTCCTCAGAGGTGCAGACTCGGTTGGGCCTGCATTTTGTGCCCTTCCCAGGTTCAAGCAGCTCAGGTGATGAGGTGTTTGGCAAGCACAGTCTCTAGGACTTATCACCTCCCCAGTCCCTGCTGCTCGGTTTTCTGTGTGTACAACCAGCGCGCTTTCTCAGGTGGATGTTGACCATCCAGAACCCCAAGAAGTCTTATTTAGCAAAGAAGCCTACTTGCAGTTTAGTAGATAATGCCTCTCTGGGGCTGCAATTGCCCCTTCCAGCTTTGGCTGCCTATCACCAGAGGAGGATGATCTTCAGCTGGCTAGCTCTGTTCAGTCCTTTGTTCTGTGAGCGTACCTGACGGTGTCTTAGGTAGGGCTTTTCGCATCGTAGCTATCCCACAGTCTGATTTGCTAGCCCAAGTTAGTTCCCTCAGATTGCCCTCGGGGCATTCAGGCCTGGTCTTTACTCTAAGCAATGCAGCCCGCACCTCCCTGCCCAGCCCCCACTTGCTAGTGGCGGATGCAGGCATCTGCACTGCTTCTCTGCTGGGGGAGTTACCGTTGGGCACATAATCTGTGGGTTTTAATTACTGATTTATTTTTCCTCCCAGTTATGTTGCCCTCTGTGGTTCCAAGGCTCGCCACAGACTCGGCAGTGAGAGTGATTCCTGGTGTTTGGAAACTTCTCTCTTTTTAAGACTCCCTTCCCCGGACGGAGCTCCATCCCTACCTCTTTTGTCTCTCTTTTTGTCTTTTATTTTTTTTCCTACCTCCTTTCGAAGACAATGGGCTGCTTTCTGGGCCTGATGTCCTCTGCCAGCATTCAGAAGTTGTTTTGTGGAATTTACTCAGCGTTTAAATGTTCTTTTGACGAATTTGTGGGGAGAAAGCGGTTTCCTTGTCCTATTCCTCTGCCCCATTTTAGGACCGCCCCCGTAGTTCTATTTTAATTGGTCATCTGTGACAACCTAGAGGGGAGGGATGGGGTGGGAAGTGGGAGAGAGGTTCAAAAGGGAGGGGACATATCAAATCTTCAGCACTCAAGACTTTTATTTATGGTCCAACTCTCACATCCATAATTGAGTATTGGAAAACCATAGCCTTGACTATATGGACCTTGTTGACAAAGTGATATCTCTATTTTTTAATAAGCTGTCTAGGTCTGTCATCAGAGAAGGCAATGGCAACCCACTCCAGTGTTCTTGTCTGGAGAATCCCAGGGACTGGGGAGCCTGGTGGGCTGCGGTCTATGGGGTCACACAGAGTCGGACATGACTGAAGTGACTTGGCAGCAGCAGCAGCAGATGTGTCATAGCTTACATTTCAAACAGAAAGCATCCTTTAATTTCATGTCTTCAATCACCACCTTCAGTGGTTTTGGAGCCCAAGAAATAAAATCTGTACTGCTTCCACTTTTCCCTTTCTATTTGCATGAAGTGATGCGACCTGATAACCTGATCTGGTTTTTTAAATGGTTGAGTTTTTAAGCTGGCTTTTTCACTCTCCCCTTTCACAGTCATCAAGAGGCTCTTTAGTTCCTCTTTGTTTTCTGCCATTAGGCTGGTATCATCTGCATGTTTGAGGGTGTTGATATTTCCCTTGGCAATCTTGATTCCAGCTTGTGCTTTATCTAGCCTGGCATTTCTCATGATGTACTCTGCATGTAAGTTACATAATCAGAGTGACAATATACAGCCTTGATGTACTCCTTTTCCTATTTGGATCCAGTCTGTTGTTCCATGTCTGGTTTTAACTGTTGCTCCCTAACTGGCATACAGGTTTCTTAGGATGCAGGTAATGTAGTTTAGTATTTCCATCTCTTGGAGAATTTTCCACAGTTTGTTGTAATCCACACAGTCAAGGGCTTTAGTTGACTAATGAAGCAGAAGTACATGTTTTTCTGGATTTTATTAACCCAATGAGTGTTTGACAATTTGATCTCTTGTTTCTCTGCCTTTTCTGAATCCAGCTTGAACATCTGGAAGTTCTCGGTTCACATACTTTTGAACCCTGGCTTGGAGAATTTTGAGCATTGCTGTGCTAGCGTGTGAGATAAGTGCAATTGTGTGGTAGTTTGAGCATTCCTTGGGCATTGCCTTTCTTAGGGACTGGGAATGAAAAGTAACCTTTTCCAGTCCTGTGGCTACCACTAAGTTTTCCAAATTTTCTGGCATACTGAGTGCAGCACTTTAACAGCATCATCTTTTAGGACTTGAAATAGCTCAGCTGGAATTCCATCAACTCCAATGGCTTTATTTGTAGTGATGCTTCCTAAGGCCACTTGACCTCATATTCCAGGGTGTTCTGGCTCTAGGTGAGTGATCACACTACCATGGTTATCTGGGTCATGAAGATCTTTTTTTGTATAGTTATTCTGTGTATTCTTGCCACCCTTTTCTTAATATCTTCTGCTTCTGTTAGCACCATACCATTTCTGTCCTTTATTGTGCCCATCTTTGCATGAAACGTTCCCTTGGTATTTCTGATTTTCTTGGAGAGATCTCTAGTCTTTCCCATCCTATTGTTTCCTCTATTTTCTTTGCATTGATCCCTGAGGAAGGCTTTCTTATCTCTCCTTGCTATTCTTTGGAACTCTCCATTCAGATCGATATATCTTTCCTTTTCTCCTTCGCCTTTAGTTTCTCTTCTTTCCTTAGCTAATTGTAAGGCCTCTCATATAGCCATTTTGCATTTCTTCTTCTTGCAGATGGTTTTGATCACCACCTTTTGTACAGTGTTACAAATCTCCATCCATAGTTCTTCAGTCACTCTGTCAGATCTAATCCCCTTGAATCTGTTGTTACTTCCACTCTATGATCATAAGGGATTTGATTTAGGTCATACCTGAATGTTCTCCTGGTTTTCCTTACTTTCTCCATTTAAGCCTGAATATTTGCAATAAGGAATTCATGATTTGAGCCACAGTCAGCTCCTGGTCTTGTTTTTGCTGACTGTATATAGATTCTGCATCTTCAGCTGTAAAGAATATAATCAATCTGAAAGCCCCATGTACAGTATGATAAGGCAGAAGATATGACACTGAAAGATGAACTAGCCAGGTCGGTAGGTACCCAATATGCTACTGGAGAAGACCAAAGAAATAGTTCCAGAAGAATGAAAAGGCTGAGCCAAAGCAAAAAAAAAAAAAAAAAAGCCCAGTTTTGTATGTGACTGGTGATGGAAGTAAAGTTTGATGCTGTAAAAAACAATATTGCATAGGAACCTGGAATGTTAGGTCCATGAATCAAGGCAAATTGGAAGTGGTCAAACAGGAGATGGCAAGAGTGAACATTGACATTTTAAGAATCAGTGAACTAAAATGGACTGGAATGGGTGAATTTAACTCAGATGACCATTATATCTATGGGCAGGAATCCCTTATAAGAAATAGAGTAGCCCTCATAGTCAGCAAAAGAGCCTGAAATGCATACTTTGGTGCAATCTTCAAAATGACAGAATGATCTCTGTTCATTTCCAAGGCAAACCATTCAAATCCCAGTAATCCTAGTCTATGCCTCAACCACTAATGCTGAAGAAGCTGAAGTTGAAGGGTTCTATGAAGACCTACAGATATCTTCTAGAACTAACACCAAAAATAGATATCCTTTTCATCATACTCTGGAGAAGGAAATGGCAACCCACTCCAGTACTCTTGCCTGGAAAATCCCATGGACGGAGGAACATGGTAGGCTACAGCCCATGGGGTCACAAAGAGTTGGACATGACTGAGTGATTTCACTTTTTCATCATATGGGACTGGAATGCAAAAGTAGGAAGTCAAGAGTTACCTGGAGTAACAGGCAAATTTGGCCTTGGAGTACAAAATGAAGCAGGGCAAAGGCTAACAAAGTTTGCCAAGAGAATGCAGAAAACATAATCAATCTGATTTAAACATTGACCATTTTGTGATGTCCATATGAAGAGTCATCTCTGATATTGTTGGAAAAGGGTATTTGCTATGACTAATATGTTCTCTTAACAAAACTCTCTTAGCCTTTGCCCTGCTTCATTTGTACTCCAAAGCCAAACCTGCCTGTTACTCCAGTCATCTCCTGATTTCCTACTATTGCATTCCAATCTCCTAAGATTAATACGATGTCTTTTTTTGGTTTTAGTTCTAGGAGGTCTTCTAGGTCTTCATAGAACTGATCAACTTCAGTTTCTTTGATATCAGTGGTTATGTCACAGTCTTGGATTGCTGTGATTTTGACTGGTTTGCCTTGGAAACAAATAGATTTTTCTCTTCTTTTCTTCTGTCGTTTTAAGTAGCTAGCTAGTAGCTCAGTTGTGTCCGAATCTTTGCGACCCCACGAACTGTAGCCTATCAGGCTCCTCTGTCCATGGGATTTTCCAGGTAAGAGTGCTGGGGTGGTTTGCCATTTCCTGTCGTTTTTAAGCTTGCACCCAATTACTGCATTTTGGAATATTTTGTTGATTATGAGGGCTACTCCATTTCTTCTATGATAGTTTTGCCCTCAGTAGTAGATATAATGGTCATCTGAATTAAATTCACCCATTCCCATCCATTTTAGTCACTGATTCCTAAGATGTAGATGTTTACTCTTGCCACTCTCTGCTTGACCACATCCAATTTGCCTTGATTCATGGACCTATTATGCCAAGTTCCTAAGCAATGCTGTTCTTTCAACATAGGAGTTTGCTTTCATCACCAGTCACATCCACAACTGAACACCATTTATGCTTTGGCCTAACCATTTCATTCTTTCTAGAATTGTTAGCAGTTTGTCCTCTGGCACTCCCCAGGAGCATACTGGACACCTTATGACCAGGGAAGCTCATCTGTTGGTGTCATATTTTTATTTGCTTTTTTATACAGTTCACAAAGTTCTCATGGCTAAGACACTGGAGTGGGTTGCCATTCCCTCCTCCACTGGATCAAGTTTTGTTACAACTCTCTGTGTGACCTATCTGACTTGGGTGGCCATACATGGCATGGCTCATAGCTTCATTGAGTTACACAAGCCTTTTGCATCAAAACAAGGCAGTGATCCATGAAAGGGGATAATAGAACTGAAAAAAAGGCAAATATTTTATCTCACAAGATGCCATATCTAGGATAAAAATACTGCCATAATGAACATAATACATTATATAATTTTATATTGTATAACATAAAAATATATTATAATGTATTTATAAAATAGCATATTTATAAAGCAAAATCTTACACAAAATTTAGAATTCATGAAAAAAAAACAATGAAGCTTAGAGCATATAAAATTCAAGTCATCTATAATAAGGATAATCAGTTTTTAAAAAATGTTAAAGATAGTGTTATTTAAAATGTGACACTTTGTTAATTTTCGGCAGGGCCATGAACAAGGAATCAACCATGAGTTGATTGAATGATTATATGAGGGAGAATTTTTATTAACAATGTAAATATCTCCCTAGCGCATCAGAAAAAGATCAAATTTATCTACAATTCTGCAAAATTAATCCATTCTTGCCTTTTGTCTTTTTGCAAAATAATCTTTATAATAATCTAAATCTCATTTATCATATAGCAATTTTGTCTTCATAACCATATGACACACACAAACACACACACACACACCTCTGCATGTATATTTAACCTAAATATCAATAAATAGAGCCCTCAGTGTATATTTTTTCACAACAAGAGCATGTTTTATAACTTAGCCAACAAACTATTTTTGCTAACAGTATATGTAGTGAAATAATTCCATCATGAATACAATATTTGAAAGATGTCTTTTGTTCAATGATATTTAATGAATTGTAGTTTGCAATGGAAAAAGTTTTAAGTATGTAAAATAATCACAAAGTATTTAATTTTTCCAAATAGCACAAAAAAATTTTTATACCTACTCAGTCTGGAGTTGCAGAAGGCAATGGCAACCCACTCGAGTACTCTTGCCTGGAAAATCCCATGGACAAAGGGCCCTGGTAGGCTGCAGTCCATGGGGTTGCTAAGGGTCTGAAATAACTGAGCAACTTCACTTTCACTTTTCACTTTCGTGCGTTAGAGAAGGAAATGGCAACCCACTCCAGTGTTCTTGCCTGGAGAATCCCAGGGACAGAGGAGCCTGGTGGGCTGCCGTCTATGGGGTCGCACAGAGTCAGACACGACTGAAGCGACTTAGCAGCAGCAGCAGCAGCAGCAGTCTGGAGTTCACTAGATAAAGGTGAGGCTTGTGGTGTGAGTGTCAGATTTTGTGAAATGTGGACAGGGGACTTTTTAAACTCTTCTGAAACTACAGAGTAAGGAAGAACTAGAATGAAAATGTTATCTAAATTAAGAAATATTTGCTTTTTTTCTTTTTATTAGAATAGTCATAAACTCACAGTACACTTTAGTTAAAAAAATTAAAAGGCAAGAAAAAAATATTTTGAAATTCTTTTCATAGAAAAGAAATTTCAAATATGCATAAGTATTCCATTTCTGCTTATGAAGTGCAGCCAAAGTGTGACTGAAATATAAGAAAGAGGCTGAGAATTCTATCTGTAAATTTATGCCTACAAACCTATTTATATGCTTATAATCCCAAATATTAATGATGAATTGTTAAGAATTTATCATAAGTATAACTAGTCATTATAATTTCGATCTTCTGAAATGCAAATTATTAATGAAGACTAAAAAAGCTTTTTATTGACAATATAAATAGTATTTTATTGTTTGAGACATCTAGAATTAAATTTAATATTAGATTATCTAATTACTAATAATGACTCAGAAATATTTCCTCTAATATGTGAGGTAATAAAAATGAGAGCTAGCTTATTATATATTTTAAGTGTATTAAACCAATATAAATATATTCATAAATTTAAACATATTTTTAAATGCATGCACATATTTTTCTTGAAATAATAAAGTTTGAAAACAAAATATTTTTGCATAATTTCTACATTTTTCTCCCAAATCTTTTTTTGAGAAATTGGTTATCTTCTGACTTAGACAATGGTATGTTGGTTCTGTTTTTAATAGCTTTGAATTTATTTTTTTAAATGAATATAATTCATAAATCTTAAACCAAAAGTAATATTAAGGCAATGTTAAGGTTCTATTTGAAGTGCCATCCTTAAGAAATATATTTAAATTATCAGACTTAATAACTTAAATAACAGCCAGATAGAATATGTGAAACTCAATCAATCAAGTTTGGAATCTGATACAATTAATAAAATAATTATTTAGGGATAAGAAGAGAAATTCAATTATGGATTGTTTGTTGGACAATGTTAAAAATTTAATTTTGTTAGTTACATTGTGATTTCATTAAAAATGTGTATTTTCTTTATTATTACCAATACTATCTCAATTATTTGATTTCTAGCCCCCACTGTCATCTCCCATTTCATGTTTCAGGTGAATTGCTTCATCCTTTCCCAGTGTACTTAGTACTATTATAATAAGTTGCTTTGAATCTTTCAAGGAAGGGAAAGGAAAAGAAAAGGGATGGAGGCAAGAAACAAACCTACACTTGGACTACAGAAAATTGAGTGATTATTTTAGCCTGAGGATGGTTAACTACATTGGGACATAGGGAAAAAGTGTTCTTATTCCATCAGTTCAGTTCAGTCACTCAGTCGTGTCTGACTCTTTGCGACCTCATGAATCGCAGCATGCCAGGCCTGCCTGTCCATCACCAACTCCCAGAGTTCACCCAAACTCACGTCCATCGAGTCAGTGATACTATCCAGCCATTTCATCCTCTGCCCCCAATCCCTCCCAGCATCAGAGTCTTTTCCAATGAGTCAACTCTTTGCATGAGGTGGCCAAAGTACTGGAGTTTCAGCTTTAGCATCATTCCTTCCAAAGAAATCCCAGGGCTGATCTCCTTCAGAATGGACTGGTTGGATCTCCTTGCAGTCCAAGGGACTCTCAAGAGTCTTCTCCAACACCACAGTTCAAAAGCATCAATTCTTTGGTGCTCTACACACTGACATTAGTACAAACGGTAAGATTATTTTTTTCTATTCCCTATGTATATACTTCCTGGTGGCTCAGACAGTAAAGAATCTTTCTGCAATGCAGGAGACCTGAGTTCAACTCCTGGGTCAAGAAGATCCCCTGGAGAAGGGAATGGTAACCTCCTCCAGTATCCTTGCCTGGAAAATTTAATGGACAGAGATACCTGGTGGGCTACAGTCCATGGGGTCACAGAGTCAGACACGACTGAACGACTAACACTTTCACTACTTGTATATACTCTTCACCTCTCCCAGCCTATATCTTTGAAATACCTTGTCCTTTTTCAGGTTTCTCTTATTAAACATTTTAAATCTATTTCTTTAGTAAAATAGAGCTCAATGGGATATACCCAAAATCCTGACATGAATTTAAATGCTTTCTCCCTCCAGACCATGATGTTTCTAAATGTGAAGCTCATTAGAGACATTTTCTTTAATTCTCAGAGTGATAGCTAGTAACATGCCCTTTCATATGTATGGGAAAGACTTTCCAAATCTCCTGCTCCAGGGAAGCCTGTCTGCCAGGAGCAGCCCTACAAGTGTACTCAGCAGCTGGCAAGAGGAACTCTTTGGCCCCACATAACAGCAGGCAGACCGGCCTCCCATGCATGTATTTTTGTTTGCATCATCAACCACTGCATTGATGAGCTGCCAATTTGCTCAAGCAGGACAACATCGAGAAGTAGGCCAGCTTGATCTTTAGCACATGGCTCTCATCATAACACAATCTCATTCTTTGGTCAAGCTGAAAAATAATTATTTTAAAAGATAAGCCTCATGTTAAAAAGAAGAAAATCTCAGAGTGATTTTACTTTATTTTATTAAGTTTTTATAATATTTGAACCAAATGATGATATTGAGGTAAGTGACCTAAATTTTCCATTCAAAAATACATTCCTTAGTTATAATAATCATCATTAGACTTAGTCCTTTCTACTTTTTCAAAGTATAATTCATATGAAGATGAAGAATTAGAAAGGGAATGAGATGAAAGAGATCAGAAGAAAGGAGTTAGAAAGTGGAGGAGAGAGAATAAAAAAGATCAAACAAGATATCAGGGAAGAAATAAGAGAAAAACCAAGAGAAATGTGAAAAATGTGATAAAGATAAGACTAGAGAAAGAGAAGGAATAAAGAAATGAGTGGAATGGGAGAGAAATAAGAAGAAAAGACATCCTGAGATTGAAAGTACTTTCATATGTTTACCTTCTCTTGTTCAGTTTTCATAATCATTT
Source organism: Bos indicus x Bos taurus (assembly GCF_003369695.1). NCBI lineage: Eukaryota > Metazoa > Chordata > Mammalia > Artiodactyla > Bovidae > Bos > Bos indicus x Bos taurus. The sequence continues at coordinate 30,974 of NW_020867523.1, read as the reverse complement.
GCCCAGTCTGGGGTCACTGTGAATGTGTCATTATTCAATTTTTTGAAAAATTCATGCACACTGGAATTTTCACGTTGGGTCTCAAAACTTATCAAAATCTTTACTGACAATAATAATGAAGTGTGCCACTCTGTTACTAATGATCAGTTCATGTGAAATGTATCAGAAATGTTGAATGTGAGCCTTTTTTTTTTTGGCAGAGATTCAGCTTCAAAGACGCTTGTGTGCTGCTGTAGCTTCAACCAAGAAAGAGTGTGAGTAGTCTATTTTAAACTCTACAATAAAGGAAGAACTCATTACTGTGACTCATTCATTTTCTCGGAAATAGCTTCAGTCTCTCACTAACCATACATAGACAGTCATTTTCAGATGATCTTAAATAGAGTTTTTGTTCATGCCAAAACACTGACTTGAAAGATATCTTTTTTTTCATTTTTAAGAAAAGCAACAATTTTCTTCTATGGCTTTTCATCCCCTATCCAGAGATCTGTGTTTTTGTCCCATGTGGTGTTACTTTAAGAACAAATATAATATTATGTTGGAAAATTTATGTATTAAAATGATGATTCAGATGGTGACTGATTCTTCTTACTTTTTGCTTTTCAAATTCATGTTGTATTTAGACTTTCTCACTGTATTATGTGCAATGAGATTTTCAGCATAGAAAAATGTGGTTCTTATTTAAAATGTACCGCTTATAATATAATTCTTCTCTGTTTAAACAAGCGTTGTTTGATTTAAAAAAATTTTTACAAATTTAAAATGCTTAGACATTAATTTGCTCAAAGTTAGCAATATGGATAACACTATGTTATGTGTTTATTTGAATATGTAACACATTTTTTGGGGATACCAGTTAATATCAAAAGCAGATCTTTATTACTTAATTTGGCCAGTAGAAAAAAAAAATCTAAAAATCATTTAAAAACACAGAGTCAGCTCATGAATAGGGTTTCACAAATGAGGAAACCAACAGAAAACTTGTGTATTTGGGGCAGTTGTATGTTGCAGAGATGGCAGATCCCGTAGTCTGAATTCCTAGCTTGAGTGTTTTTGTATCTATTACTGTCATTTTCTATTGATTTATGACTTTTTTATTCAATCTCGATTATATAATTCCAGATCGTGAAAATACAAACCCAACCAACCAGACCTCATTCAGGACAAATTCACCAGGTAAATCATTGCTAGCACTTTACTTTAATGGATACACCTATAGCCAAACATGTAGTGAAAGAAAAACTAATATAAAATTAAAATGAAAGAGAAGAAGAGAGAGGAGAAGCAGCAGAAGAAAGAACAGGAGAGGCTCCCAAATAAAGTCATGAACCCCAACAATTTTAACTGCATATGGAATTAGAAGGCTATGTGGGAATACAGGGAACAACCAGAGAAACTGAAAGAAAGAATGAAGAAAAATGTCACCAAATTCAAATAAAAATACTCTTTCAGAAAACCAATTCCAGCAGAAATGTTGAATACTCATTTAAAGTTTGAGTACATAATAACAAAGAGCTTAGATTATATTATAGGATGCAAAATTGGTGTGCCAAAGTACATACATCTTTGTGTACTGTACAGTTTTCTGGCATGCTTTAGCCACATGATGCAAAGAGCCAACTCATTGGAAAAGACCCTGAAGTTGGGAAAGATTGAGGGCAGGAGGAGAAGGGGCAATAGAGGATGAGATGGTTGGATGGCATCATTGACTCAATGAACATGAGTGTGAGCAAACTCCAGGAGATAGTGAAGGACAGGGAAGCCTGGAGTGGTGCAGTCCCTGGGGTCGCAAAGAGTCAGACATGATTGAGTGACTGAACAACAAAAACAAGAAAGAATTTCGGTATAGAAATACTTTATCTTATTGCCTGTTTTTATTTGTTCTACAAGTAGACTATCCCATTTCTAATGGACACTTTATTTACACAAAACTGTATACCTCTAATTTTTTAAGGCACTCAAAGATTAAACTTGACTAAAAATTTCCTGAGTCAATTCTGTGCAGTACTACCTACTATCTGTATGATTTCGGACAAGATATTTGCCATTAGTGGTGTGTTTTCCTCATTAATAAAATGCCAAAGGAGTAGCTCTTAACTTATCAGCTTGGAAGGAAGTAGTAGGATAATTCCTGCAAAAGTGACTGACCCATTGATGATTGGCACATTGTGTTAACTGTGGTCCCCCAAAACAAAAGTATTCCTTTCATGTGTGTTTCACTAAAGAGAAGTTAATGGATAATCTGTTAAAAGAGGTGTGTGGAAATGTTCAGGGGCCCAAAAAGGAATGTGGGACGTGCACAGACTAGCGGCAGGAGGGCGTCATTAATACAACTAAGCCTGAAGGAGGAGGAGGAGAGGAACCCACGGTGCCAGTGCCTAGTGAGCTGCAGCCATTTCTTCCTACCATCACCTGGCCTGGCTTCACTGTGGTTGAATCCAAGGCAGACAAAGGAGCCCACGCGATGAGGCCCTTATCAGGCAGCTGCCTCCAGTTTACTGCACAAGGAACAGAGGTTGTATGAGACAAGGGAGGAATAGTTTTATAACCAGAACATTCTACTCCTTTTGTCATGTAGCATTTAAGTCTGTCCTCTACTTGGATAAATATATTTCAACCACAGACAGCAGTGTTGTATTAACCATCATGTCATCACAGGATGGTGTCAGTCCAGGCTCCCTACCATCTAGAACATAAACTGTAACATGAATCATAGCCAATGCTTTTCATATAAAAAAGAACCAAACACAATATGAAATACAGTTGCAACAACACCTACTATAAGTAGGTCATAAATCCTCAATTGTTAACCATTGCTTTCTTCTTGCATCACCTATTCTATGTCCCCCCTTAATCTTTGTCAGCATCTCAGTTGGTCTTGGTTCTTTACCAGAAGACCTACCCAACTCATCACTTTTACATGATACAAGACTTTCACGATCCTGTCTTCACTTGACCCCTATAGTTAACTTTTGGTCATTGGTTTTGGATGTAGATTAAGACTGCCTGTTTCAAAATTAGTCTTTTACTCATTTTTATAATGATCACTTAGTTTCCCTTTGATAACTAGGACTGTTCACTATGCTTGCAGTGTTCTGGCATAAAGAGCCCAAAATGGCTTGAGGTAGTCTTAGCTTCCAGTTTACTGGAAGCATGACTATGCACTTTCACTGAAGCATTCTTCTCTAAGAGTTACAGTCTTATCATGACTAAGTTCGTGTAAAGGGAAATAAAAGATCTGTAAGTGGCAAAGGCATATTAAATACACACACACACACTGGAAGAGAGAGAGAGAGTGAGAGAAGGAGGGAGGAAGGACTCTTCAGCTGCATTCCAGGCTTTCCATATTCCTACTCTTTGGTTGTCAAAGACATACTAATGTGTGGAAGTTTAGTTTAAAACTTATTCTGAACCTTGTAGGATACCACCCTCAATTTTAGACAATACATTCTCCTGGTCAGCACCATCAGTTCATTTCAGTAGCTCAGTCGTGTCTCTTTGTGACCCCATGGATTGTAGCACACCAGGCTTTCCTGTCCATCACCATCTCCTGGAGTTTGCTCAAACTCATGTCCATTGAGTCAGTGATGCCATCCAACCATCTCATCCTCTCTCATCCCCTTCTCCTCCTGCCTTCAATCTTTCTGAGCATCAGGGCCTTTTCAAATGAGTCACTTCTTCACATCAGGTGGCCAAAGTATTGGAGTTTCAGCTTCAGCATCAGTCCTTTCAATGAATATTCAGGACTGATTTCCTTTAGGTTAGACTTGTTGGATCTCTTTGCAGTCCAAGGGACTCTCAAGAGTCTTCTCCAACACCACAGTTCAAAAGCATCAATTCTTTGGCACTCAGCTTTCTTTATAGTCCAACTCTCACATCCATACATGACTACTAAAAAAACAAAAGCTTTGACTAGACAGACCTTGTTGGGAAAGTAATATCTCTTCCTTTTAATATGCTGTCTAGTTTGTTCATAGCTTTTCTTCCAATGAACAAGCATCTTTTAATTTCATGGTTGCAATCACCATCTGCAGTGGTTTTGGAGCTCCCCCAAATAATGTCTTTCACTGCTTTCATTGTTTCCCCATCTATTACCCATGAAGTAAAGGGGCCAGATACCATGATCTTAGTTTTCTGAATGTTGAGCTTTAAGCCAACTTTTTCACTCTCCTCTTTCACTTTCAAGAAGCTCCTTAGTTCTTCTTCGCTTTGTGCCATAAGGGTGGTGTCATCTGCTTATGTGAGGTTATTGATATTTCTCCCGGAAATCTTGATTTCAGCTTGTGCTTCATCCAGCCCAGCATTTCTCAGCATGTACTCTGCATATAAGTTAAGTAAGCAGGGTGACAATATACAACCTTGATGTACTCCTTTCCCGATTTGGAACCAGTCTGTTGTTTCATGTCAGTTCTAGCTGTTGCTTCTTGACCTCCATACCGATTTCTCAGGTATTCCCATCTGTTTAAGAATTTTCCACAGTTTGCTGTGATCCACACAGTCAAAGTCCTTGACATAGTCAATATAGCAGAAGTAGATATTTTTCTGGAACTCTCTTGCTTTTTCAATGACCCAACATAATTGGGCATTTAGTAGACATTCCATCTTTATTCAGGCCAGCTATTTCTATTTAATGGAGTGTATCAGGAGACAAGTGATTTTTGTGTACATGAGCCTGTTGCTATAATTTATCCACCAAAAAAATGAGTTCCTCGATCAAAGTTATTATTTATTTGGTTGTCAAAGTTCATTCTTCACCTTTGTGAGAAGGTGTGCTTTAATAAAGGTGTGCTGCGAGTTCCTTCCAAATGACTTTATTGGCATTAAGAATATCCTTTTCTAAGGAAGAGATGAGATGCTATTCTTGTTTGCTCCAGTAAACTTCTGAAAAGTCCTCTAAAACAGATTCTGAGGTAAGGGTTCAAGAATATATTTTTAAGTAAGTGAATGCTCTTTAGAGTAAAGGAGTAAAGCAGACAGGAGAATGTGAGGAAAGAAGTTAGGTAGGGACTGGATAGCTCATCTTAAGTCTACGCTTATTTAGGCTCATCCTTCTGGCAACTTTGTGTCATGATTTGCACCACAGAATTTGTCTCACTGTTTACGCAATGAAGGTTGGGCTTTTGTTTTTCCAGGATGTGCCTCCTTTAAATGTAATATTGGACCCACAAGGATAAAGAGATCATCCCTCTCAGAAAGACAAAGTGACATCTGTTCATTAGACAGCACTTCTCTAAAGAAGGAGCATTTGTGAACTCTTAGCATCTGACACTTATACACGCTGTTATGCACAGGACTGCCAATGGGAGGCAGGTGGGGCCACATTAGTAGGTTGTCTGGCTATTTCACTCTTAAGGACACTAATATCAATTAGCCATTGCCAAAGCCCTTGGATTCCAAAGCACTCCAATTATTCCTTGTGGCAATTGGTCCCACCTTGTCTCTGATGATTAGGTGTTGCAACCTTACCTTTGTCTCTCAAGGAGCTAATTATTGGCATTAAGGCCTGCAATGCAATGGTGTCATATGCAGCCATCTTCTCTAACCTCCAGAGAGGAGCCAAGACAGGAGCTTTTAGAGGATGTTGATAATTCTTTGACAATGCATTCCCCAGTGTCCTGATGAAAGGAATATTCTGGTCTGTAGCATAGGCAACGGCTGAGAGAATGAATTCTAATATAATCATGAGAGCATGCCCTGCACCCACTCACCTTCTCAAAGTGTTTGTATTTAACCTTATATGGCCTGCTGTGGATATTCTTGAGTCTTAACTTATTGAAACTAGGACACTTGTGAGTATAGGCTTCAGTGGACCAACAATGAAAGTTATTAGAGTCAAAATGTGGCCAAGTATAAGTGCCAGAATAGATATATCCCTGGTGAGAGTTCAGTTCAGTTCAGTCACTCAGTTCTGTCCAACTCTTTGCAACCCCATGGACTGCAGCACACCATGCTTACCTGTCCATCACCAACTCCTGGAGCTTACTCAAACTCATGTCAATTGAGTCAGTGATGCCATCCGACTATCTCATTCTCTTTCATCCCCTTCTCTTTCTGCCTCCAATCTTTCCCAGCATCAGGGTCTTTTCCAATGAATCAGTTCTTCCCATCAGGTGGCCAAAGTATTTGAGTTTCAGCTTCAGCATCAGTCCTTCCAATGAATATTCAGGACTGAGTTCCTTTAGGATGAACTGGTTGGATCTCCTTGCAGTCCAAGGAACTTTCAAGAGTCTTCTCTAACACCACAGTTCAAAAGCATCTATTTTTCAGTGTTCAGCTTTCTTTATGGTCCAACTCTCACATCCATACATGACCACTGGAAAAACCATAGCTTTGACTAGACGAATTATTGTGGGAAAAGTAATGTCTCTGCTTTTTAATATGCTCTCTAGGTTTGTCATAGCTTTTCTTCCAAGGAGCAAGTGTCTTTTAATTTCATGGCTGCAATCACCACCTGCAGTGATTTTGGAGCCCAAGAAAATAAAGTCTGTCACTGTTTCCATTGTTTCCCCACCTATGTGCCTTGAAGTGATGGGACCAGATTCCATGATCTTCATTTTTTAATGTTGAATTTTAAGCCAACATTTTCACTCTCCTCTTTCACTTTCATCAAAAAGCTCTTTAGTTCTTCTTCACTTTCTGTCATAAGGTTGGTGTCATCTGCATATCTGAGGTTATTGATATTTCTCCTGGCAATCTTGATTCCAGCTTGTGCTTCATCCAGCCCAGAATTTTGCTTGATGTACTCTGCATATAGGATGAACGAGTAGGGTGACAATATACATCCTTGATGTACTCCTTTCCCAATTTGGAACCAGCCTGATTTTCCATGTCTGGTTCTAACTGTTCCTTCTTGACCTGCATACAGATTTCTCAGGAGGCAGGTAAGGTGAGTGTAACCAATCCCAGAATCCCATACAATTTTATTAGTATGTTTCTTGGGATCAGCACCATTTGTTATATCAATAATAGTCTCACTGGAAAGATAATTCTACTCAAATGGCTTAAATGAAAAATTTTAATAATGGACTTACATTTATAGATAAATGTACCATTGTAAAGGATTCAAAAATACATGCTAAGATTTCCAAGAACTAGCAAGAACAAGAAGTCATTTCTATCCATGTCTACAGTCCCAATATTGTTAAAGGCCTGAGAACTGACTCTCAGCCACTTCCAGACTGGTGAACTAAAGGAGAGGAGCCAAGGAAACATTAGCTGACCACCTTGTCATTCCCTCATATTTCTTGCTTATGCCCCCCACTGATTGCAGCCAACTAACTAGATACCAAAGGTCAAGGAAACTGCAACAATAAAACCCTTAGTTTCAACCCACTAAGAACCAGAATGGAGCAAAGGGAGAATATATCTGGCTGGGCAGAAGACAATATTTGGCACTTTGTATTACCTATTTTTATTATTTGATCATTATTAATCTTTCTTCAGTCTTATTTCTATTGATTCTGGGTCACTAGTGAATCTAGTCATGGACAGTCTTTCCAACAAACATAAAATTAATTTTTTGGCATGTGTTATACAAACAGCTTTCTTGATACAAACAAATCTTGTCGTTTAACTTTAATTTCTTTGAGGTGTTTAAGAAGTTGGTTTGTAAGACTTAATTGTTATATGACAATAATATATTCTTGACTGGAGAAGGAAATGGCAGCACACCCCAGTGTTCTTGCCTGGAGAGTCCCATGGACAGGGGAGCCTGGTAGGCTGCAGGCCATGTGGTCACAAAGAGTCAGACACGACTGAAGTGACTTAGCACATACGTACTCCTTAAAGGATTAATAACAATGGAAATCATACAGAGGTAACTGCAACTGTAAGTTCACACTTTAGAAAGAATGATCTGACATTCAGCTGAGGGCAAATGTAGGTTAAGAAAAAAGTCCACGTACTGTGGTGCTCCCGTGTTGGGTGCATATATATTTATAATTGTTATATCTTCTTCTTGGATTGATCCTTTGATCATTATGTAGTGACCTTCTTTGTCTCTTTTCACAGCCTTTGTTTTAAAGTCTATTTTATCTGATATGAGTATTGCTACTCCTGCTTTCTTTTGGTCCCTATTTGTATGGAAAATCTTTTTCCAGCCCTTCACTTTCAGTCTGTATGTGTCCCCTGTTTTGAGGTGGGTCTCTTGTAGACAACATATGTAGGGGTCTTGTTTTTGTATCCATTCAGCCAGTCTTTGTCTTTTGGTTGGGGCATTCAACCCATTTACATTTAAGGTAATTACTGATAAGTATGTTCCCGTTGCCATTTACTTTATTGTTTTGGGTTCGAGTTTATACACCGTTTTTGTGTTTCTTGTCTAGAGAATATCCTTTAGTATTTGTTGGAGAGCTGGTTTGGTGGTGCAGAATTCTCTCAGCTTTTGCTTGTCTGAAAAGCTTTTGATTTCTCCTTCATACTTGAATGAGATCCTTGCTGGGTACAATAATCTGGGCTGTAGGTTATTTTCTTTCATCATTTTAAGTATGTCTTGCCATTCCCTCCTGGCTTGAAGAGTTTCTATTGAAAGATCAGCTGTTATCCTTATGGGAATTCCCTTGTGTGTTATTTGTTGTTTTTCCCTTGCTGCTTTTAATATTTGTTCTTTGTGTTTGATCTTTGTTAATTTGATTAATATGTGTCTTGGGGTGTTTCTCCTTGGGTTTATCCTGTTTGGGACTCTCTGGGTTTCTTGGACTTGGGTGATTATTTCCTTCCCCATTTTAGGGAAGTTTTCCACTATTATCTCCTCAAGTATTTTCTCATGGTCTTTCTTTTTGTCTTCTTCTTCTGGAACCCCTATGATTCGAATGTTGTAGCGTTTAATATTGTCCTGGAGGTCTCTGAGATTGTCCTCATTTCTTTTAATTCGTTTTTCTTTTATCCTCTCTGATTCATTTATTTCTACCATTCTATCTTCTAATTCACTAATCCTGTCTTCTGCCTCTGTTATTCTACTATTTGTTGCCTCCAGAGTGTTTTTAATTTCACTTATTGCATTATTCATTATATATTGACTCTTTTTTATTTCTTCTAGGTCCTTGTTAAACCTTTCTTGCATCTTCTCAATCCTTGTCTCCAGGCTATTTATCTGTGATTCCATTTTAGTTTCAAGATTTTGGATCAATTTCACTATCATTATTCGGAATTCTTTATCAGGTAGATTCCCTATCTCTTCCTCTTTTGTTTGGTTTGGTGGGCATTTATCCTGTTCCTTTATCTGCTGAGTATTCCTCTGTCTCTTCATCTTGTTTAAATTGCTGAGTTTGGGGTGTCCTTTCTGTATTCTGGCAGTTTGTGGAGTTCTCTTTATTGTGGCGTTTCCTCACTGTGTGTGGGTTTGTACAGGTGGCTTGTCAAGGTTTCCTGCTTAGGGAAGCTTGTGTCGGTGTTCTGGTGGGTGGAGCTGTATTTCTTCTCTCTCCTTTCGAAGAGTTGGGTTGCTTTTCTGGGTGCCTGATGTCCTCTGCCGGCATTCAGAAGTTGTTTTGTGGAATTTACTCGATGTTTAAATGCTCTTTTGATGAATTTGTGGGGGAGAAAGTGTTCTCCCCGTCCTACTCCTCCGCCATCTTGGCTCCTGACTCTACACCTAAAGCAACTAGAAAAGGAAGAAATGAAGAACCCCAGGGTTAGTAGAAGGAAAGAAATCTTAAAAATTAGAGCAGAAATAAATGCAAAAGAAACAAAAGAGACCATAGCAAAAATCAACAAAACCTAAAGCTGGTTCTTTGAAAGGATAAATAAAATTGACAAACCATTAGCCAGACTCATCAAGAAACAAAGGGAGAAAAATCAAATCAACAAAATTAGAAACGAAAATGGAGAGATCACAACAGACAACACAGAAATACAAAGGATCATAAGAGACTACTATCAACAATTATATGCCAATAAAATGGACAACATGGAAGAAATGGACAAATTCTTAGAAAAGTACAACTTTCCAAAACTGGACCAGGAAGAAATAGAAAATCTTAACAGACCCATCACAAGCATGGAAATTGAAACTGTAATCAAAAATCTTCCAGCAAACAAAAGCCCCGGTCCAGACGGCTTCACAGCTGAATTCTACCAAAAATTTAGAGAAGAGCTAACACCTATCCTGCTCAAACTCTTCCAGAAAATTGCAGAGGAAGGTAAACTTCCAAACTCATTCTATGAGGCCACCATCACCCTAATACCAAAACCTGACAAAGATCCCACAAAAAAAGAAAACTACAGGCCAATATCACTGATGAACATAGATGCAAAAATCCTTAACAAAATTCTAGCAATCAGAATCCAACAACACATTAAAAAGATCATACACCATGATCAAGTGGGCTTTATCCCAGGGATGCAAGGATTCTTCAATATCCGCAAATCAATCAATGTAATACACCACATTAACAAATTGAAAAATAAAAACCATATGATTATCTCAATAGATGCAGAGAAAGCCTTTGACAAAATTCAACATCCATTTATGATAAAAACTCTCCAGAAAGCAGGAATAGAAGGAACATACCTCAACATAATAAAAGCTATATATGACAAACCCACAGCAAACATTATCCTCAATGGTGAAAAATTGAAAGCATTTCCTCTAAAGTCAGGAACAAGACAAGGGTGCCCACTTTCACCATTACTATTCAACATAGTTTTGGAAGTTTTGGCCACAGCAATCAGAGCAGAAAAAGAAATAAAAGGAATCCAAATTGGAAAAGAAGAAGTAAAACTCTCACTATTTGCAGATGACATGATCCTCTACATAGAAAACCCTAAAGAGTCCACCAGAAAATTACTAGAAATAATCAATGACTACAGTAAAGTTGCAGGATATAAAATCAACACACAGAAATCCCTTGCATTCCTATACACTAATAATGAGAAAACAGAAAGAGAAATTAAGGAAACAATTCCATTCACCATTGCAACGGAAAGAATAAAATACTTAGGAATATATCTACCTAAAGAAACTAAAGACCTATATATAGAAAACTATAAAACTCTGGTGAAAGAAATCAAAGAGGACACTAATAGATGGAGAAATATACCATGTTCATGGATTGGAAGAATCAATATAGTGAAAATGAGTATACTACCCAAAGCAATTTATAGATTCAACGCAATCCCTATCAAGCTACCAACAGTATTCTTCACAGAGCTAGAACAAATAATTTCACAATTTGTATGGAAATACAAAAAACCTCGAATAGCCAAAGCGATCTTGAGAAAGAAGAATGGAACTGGAGGAATCAACCTACCTGACTTCAGGCTCTACTACAAAGCCACAGTTATCAAGACAGTATGGTACTGGCACAAAGACAGAAATATTGATCAATGGAATAAAATAGAAAGCCCAGAGATAAATCCACGCACATATGGACACCTTATCTTCGACAAAGGAGGCAAGAATATACAATGGATTAAAGACAATCTCTTTAACAAGTGGTGCTGGGAAATCTGGTCAACCACTTGTAAAAGATTGAAACTGGACCACTTTCTAACACCATACACAAAAATAAACTCAAAATGGATTAAAGATCTAAACGTAAGACCAGAAACTATAAAACTCCTAGAGGAGAACATAGGCAAAACACTCTCCGACATACATCACAGCAGGATCCTCTATGACCCACCTCCCAGAATATTGGAAATAAAAGCAAAAATAAACAAATGGGACCTAATTAACCTTAAAAGCTTCTGCACATCAAAGGAAACTATTAGCAAGGTGAAAAGACAGCCTTCAGAATGGGAGAAAATAATAGCAAATGAAGCAACCGACAAACAACTAATCTCAAAAATATACAAGCAACTCCTACAGCTCAACTCCAGAAAAATAAACGACCCAATCAAAAAATGGGCCAAAGAACTAAATAGACATTTCTCCAAAAAAGACATACAGATGGCTAACAAACACATGAAAAGATGCTCAACATCACTCATTATCAGAGAAATGCAAATCAAAACCACTATGAGGTACCATTTCACACCAGTCAGAATGGCTGCGATCCAAAAGTCTACAAATAATAAATGCTGGAGAGGATGTGGAGAAAAGGGAACCCTCTTACACTGTTGGTGGGAATGCAAACTAGTACAACCACTATGGAGAACAGTGTGGAGATTCCTTAAAAAACTGGAAATAGAACTGCCTTATGATCCAGCAATCCCACTGCTGGGCATACACACTGAGGAAACCAGAAGGGAAAGAGACACGTGTACCCCAATGTTCATCGCAGCACTGTTTATAATAGCCAAGACATGGAAGCAACCTAGATGTCCATCAGCAGATGAATGGATAAGAAAGCAGTGGTACATATACACAATGGAGTATTACTCAGCCATTAAAAAGAATACATTTGAATCAGTTCTAATGAGGTGGATGAAACTGGAGCCTATTATACAGAGTGAAGTAAGCCAGAAGGAAAAACATAAATACAGTATACTAACGCATATATATGGAATTTAGAAAGATGGTAACAATAACCCGGTGTACGAGACAGCAAAAGAGACACTGATGTATAGAACGGTCTTATGGATTCTGTGGGAGAGGGAGAGGGTGGGAAGATTTGGGAGAATGGCAATGAAACATGTAAAGTATCATGTGGGAAACGAGTTGCCAGTCCAGGTTCGATGCATGATGCTGGATGCTTGGGGCTGGTGCACTGGGACGGCCCAGAGGGATGGTATGGGGAGGGAGGAGGGAGGAGGGTTCGGGATGGGGAACACATGTATACCTGTGGCGGATTCATTTTGATATTTGGCAAAACTAATACAATTATGTAAAGTTTAAAAATAAAATAAAATTGGAGAAAAAAAGAAAAAAAAAAAAGTCCACATACCTGGAAAAGTAATGTAAAGGGGAAGAAATGAAAAAAAAAAAAAAGTATCAGTGGCAAAGAGCAACATCGACTCGGACAAGGTCGATGCTCTGAGAAGAAACAAAGACCAGAACTCTGCAAAGTGTTTTATAATTTTCTAACCTTTATGGGGCCTTTAGTCTTAGAATTATCTTGTAAATTGGATTCCCTAATTGGCTCATAACATTAGTTAATTGTAAAATACATAAAGGTGGCTATAGCTTTTATTTAAGCAAGCAAATTTAAAAATCAGGAGAAATGAGTGTCCATGTGTATAGTCTAAGACTTAGTTTCCTTCACCATGATAAAAAGGATTCATACTATCCCTAATGAATAATTGACTAAAATAACTATTTTGTTCTTGAACTTCAAGACTTTTAACATCTTTTTTTCCCCCTCCATTTAGAAATAAATTTAGGAAAGCACTCTGTTTTTGTGATCCAGAATTTCCAGTAACAAATAGCAAGCAGAGATGCATTGTTTAAGAATAATGAGGAAGTGCTTTCTACAGCTTTTGTTAATGGTTGGCAAAGATTCTGGGATGATTAGGTTGGAAGGTTACCCTGAAGCGTCTGCTAATGAATGCCACAAGTTGCTCTCATCCCTGATAGGCGGAGACAGAGGTTTTCAGAAGTTATCTTGTATCTTGGGAAGATGGCAACTGGTATATATTCTTAAATAAAACCTGAACCTTCCACTAATAATGAAGCATACTAATGCTTCTTTATCACTGTGAAGGTTATTAAAAATGAGCAAAAATCTAGTGACCAGCTTTTCATCAAAATATTCATCAGACTATCCCTCCTCCTAATAGTAGAGAAGCACTCTTTAGCCTTGGATCAGTGATTGAAAGCCTCCCTCGATGTGCACTGACAGAGTGGACCACGGCCACTTGAAAAGAGCCATTATAGTTTATCCTGCCAATGGTCTGTGCGTGAGGACTCCCTGAGTGTACACTGACACAATACACCACGATGGCTTCACAACATAGGGTTATGATTTCAGCGGAAAAAACCATAATGGTTGAATTAAGATTTCAGTGAAATTTCGATGAAAACATCTCATATACTTCTCATGAGATCATAATGACTCACATTAGTTTGTTATGATCTCAGCAGAAGTTTAAAAAATTATAAAAGAGAGACATAGAGCCTTTACAAAGTCATATTTTTATTCTTTCTCTGCTCAAAATACTTTCTTGTTTTATCCAGTATATAATCAAGGATGAATTTACAGACAAGTTTACAAACAGAATGTAAATAATAATGGGAGCAACAACAAGAAGAAGTATTTACTGATTGTTATATTCACCTGTTATGCCAGGCACTGTGCTACTTACTTTGAAATTATCATCCAGTTTGTTATAAAACCAGATGAGGTTAATACTATGATTTTTCCCTCATCACAGATGGGAAAATAGGGTCTTAGAAAGAGTAATTTGCTCAAGGACCTACATAACCAAGTGCTTTAGAAAATGAGTTTAGCAATTGGACTAATCTTGTCACTTATACAAATTCAAATGTCTACATTCAGAATTCTCATGGGTGAGTGCCGTACAATCTGAGTTTATTAGTAAGGAATCATGTACATTAATAAAAACAGGTAATTATGAGTAATCTTTTTCAAAGGTCTTTCAAAATGTTCTCATAGAGTTCTAGCAATTGTAAAGAAAGGATGATTGGTATCATAGTACAAATATGGAGATTAAAAATAGAGATCTCTGACTTCAGTCTAGTTTATTCAGGGTGCTTCAAGGAAAGTGAAACAGCCAGCTCATCAACTAATGGAGCTGAACTTGTTTTATTCCCGATATTCGTGAGCCATTTCTTCTTATGATATCTAAAACAAAAGCTTAATAGAAAAGAGAAATGAGAGCTGAGCTGCTCCTCCTAAGGGAGGGGAAGCAGTGAAGCTCAGTTCATTGCCTCAATCCAATCCTTAAGCCTGTTTTTAAGGGAACTGCACAAATTATAAAACAATGCTTCAGCAAAGGTTAACATTTGATAATCTGCCTTTGTTCAAGATATAAGTCAAATATAAACTGAATTTGAGAAAGTGACAAAAACAAATTTGTGCATCCACAGACATTTCCACTAAACTGTTCAAAGTCTGGAAAAGATATAAAACATTAAATTGTCATCAATAGAAAGTCCAGATGAGGGTTTCCCCTGGAAGCCACACTTTTACGAAACTATTATGAAATAGTTTTCTTTACAATGCAGGAGGGATCTTTAGCAATCAGCTTTATAGTATTAAGTATAATGATAGTGTGTGAATAAGTGGAATTTTAGTCCGTACTCCATTTATTTTTATGCAAACAGTTTAGAACATTTTAGACTGAGCAGAATTATTTTTTACTGACTTCATATTGCTAAAACAGAAGCCTTGAGCTAGACACCAAGCCATGTCATTTTACTGAACATGTCATGTTATAACAGCAGACTAATTCACAGCCAACAATAAACACTCAGGGCAGCTGTAAGCAGCCTCTAAAATAATGTCCAAACAACCATGCATGATATTATGCATTAATATTGCTAACCCTGTTAGTAAACTTTACACAATAAAAAATCATCTTATCCAGGAAACATATCACATGGAACTGTCATAATATTCCAGAAAAAAAAAAAAAGCTGTGCATGATTGTAAATTGAGGGTGGCTAATCAAAAGAAAAATAATTTGTAAACTCGATTGTCACAGTTGATTCAGGTAGAAAGAAGAAGGGTTTTGAAAAATAAAATTCAAGCAGAAATATAGTGAATGTTATTATTATTATTATTTTTGGTTTAGGCTGTGAACTGCTGAAATCTAACTGCGGAATTTGAGTGTGCAAATGAAATTCACATTAACCTGTAAGGGTACTGCTGGAAGAAATATGTACCTATTTTTATCATGAATGTTCCATCTCTCACACCTCTTTGATAGGTAAAGGACATTCAGTTGCCCCGAGATACCAATTGCAACTACAGTAGTAAGAATATTGCCCTCGGGTTATCATTGTTGCTCTAAGTTTACTGTGTCATTTGACATACAGGCATCGCTGTGATTCAGTAACTCAACCAAAAGCCTCAGATTCTGATCAGTGAGAAGAATGCTATTTGCTCCTTTGTACCCTCACAGGAATATTGTGATGTTTCAAGAGATGATGTCTGTTAAGTGGTTGCTTAGAGAGCAAGTGATTTATAAACACTGATCTTACAGAAGGAAACGTGGGCTCTTGACAGTCACAAGAAAATGCATTGACAGATCTTGCTCTTTCAAACTGCAACCCAATATACTTCTTTTTAACCAGGATATAAACTGCTTGGATTTTAAAGGAGTGTCCATTTAAGGGAGAAAAAATATTCAGGAACAAATTCTGAAAAATCATGAGCATTTTACTACAGTCTATAGCTAAAAAAATTTATTTGAAAAGTATATATTATTATCATGTGATGCAATTGCTTCCCAGTTTTCATGCTTACATAATTATATTCATTCATATATACATTCATACACAGACAAGAATAGGAATCTAATATGTATATATGAATATAAAGCACATATATGTGTGTGTTTAATATAATTTCTGAATATGGGTTGGTGTGAATGAGTTATTTTTTTATGTAGTTTTGATTTAGACAATTTCAGAGTCCCATATGCTTTAAAATGCATACAATATTTTTAAATTGTATTTCAGTTACAGATATGTAATTACAGTTGCATATCTCAGTGGCACAGCAAATGTTAATGGAAACTGTCCAATGTTCTGGCAAAATAATGAATTTTGCTTTTCATTTAAAATTAATAGATAAATGTATATTTAGTTATTTTACTCAGGAGTTCCCTTAAACCTTCTTCTTCAACAGTCTTCTCATAAGTGGAATGGAAGGCTGTACTTTTCATGAAGGGGTTATGAGAGGTAGGGCCCATGTCTGTCAGTCTCTATAATTTGGGGCATATAGTCAAGCACTTTAGTTTTCTAGAAAGAACCTTTTTCCCCCTAATTGAGTTGTTCTAAAAATCTGAATGTTTTTCCTCTATGGGCCTCAATGGACTTCCCTGGTAGCCAAAATGGTAAAGAATCTGCCTGTGACACAAAAGTCCTGGGTTCAATCTCTGGGTTGGGAAGATCCCCTGGAGCAGGGCTTGGCAATCCACTCCAGTATTCTTGCCTGGAGAATTCCATGGACAGAGGTGATTGGCAGGCTCTAGTCCTTGGGGTCACAAAGAGTTGGACACAACTGAGCGACTACCACGCTCACTTACTTGCGTGGGCCTCATTGGGCTTCTCTGGTGGTTCAGAGGTAAAGAATAACCTGCAGTGTAGGAGACGTAGAAGTCACAGTTTTTTATCCCCGGGTCTAGAAGATCCCCTGAAGAAGAAAAACGACCATCCATTCTAGTATTCTTGCCTGGGAAATCCCATGGACAGAGGAGCCTGGCAGGTTACACTTCATGGGTTTGCAAAAGAGTGGGGTATGATTGAGCAACTGAGCATGCACACACACAGGCCTCAGCATCCCAAAGTCACATCATTCAGTGTGACTTTAGAGTCAAATGTTTTCTAATGAAAAAAAGGGAATTATCTTACATTAATTGCCGTTGCTCAAAGGCCAAATTGCCATTCAAGAAAGATGGCATTAACCTGATCTGTTCTCTTCTCATTTAACCTTCTCCCTTTCCAAAACTCTTTTCTCACCACTTAATTGTAGAGTTCAGATCTCATGCATCTTAAATTGCATGTTCTGTGGGTTGAAAAGTGTTAGAAGGTATAGAGTTTACTGATTTCCTCCACCCCTAAAGAGAAAGTAAGCTTAATTTATTCACTTACTGAAGTACTTAAAACAATCCCAGAAAACCTAGAAAACACAAGACATTGCAGAGAACTTCCATTTAATCCTCAAAATTCAGATGCACAGTGATAGCTTTCCCATGTCTGACAAAGCTTCTGCAAGTCATGAAGGTAAGTAAGAGGATTCTTTGCTAACAGCTGAAAAAGAGATTCCCCAAAGGTTGAGACAAAGAGAAGAACAGTTGTCTCTGCTCTGTCCCAGGAAGGGCAGGATATCCCAAAGAATGAACAGGCAAATGAAGAAACACTGCTCATTTACACAGCAGTTCTGAAAAGTTCAGAGCATTTCATACACCATCAACTCAGTACTTACAGGCAAACTACCCAAATGCTTGTTTTCATTTGGGCCCTGAGACTAAGTAAGGTACCCTAGGATCTGCAATTAACTTATTCAGAGCTCGGGTATATCACTGAGCCCATCCCAACGACAATTTGCTAAATGTTACTCTGGTGACCCAAAAGGGGAAGCACAGTTCCCAGTGTGCTAACTTAATCCCAGGAAGTCATTTGCATACTGGAAGACTCCTGTTGATTAGAGCCCATTTATCCCACAATGTACAAGACACAGCAGAGTACACAGTCAATTCAATGGCCTTAAAATCAAAGTTAAGCAAATGCAGCACAGACAGAGAATCTGAAAGCTAGGTACCAGTGACAGGAAGGAAGACCTGGTTTAAAAGTATTTGTGGTAAGCGACATCTCTGCAATGTATTAAGTATTAGATTGATTGCCTGCTTGTAATGCGGAGGCATATATATGTGTGTATATATGTTTATGAAATTAAAAGATGCTTACTCCTTGGAAGGAAAGTTATGACCAACCTAGATAGCATATTCCAAAGCAGAGACATTACTTTGCCAACAAAGGTTCGTCTAGTCAAGGCTATGGTTTTTCCTGTGATCATGTATGGATGTGAGAGTTGGACTGTGAAGAAGGCTGAGCGCTGAAGAATTGATGCTTTTGAACTGTGGTGTTGGAGAAGACTCTTGAGAGTCCCTTGGACTGCAAGGAGATCCAACCAGTCCATTCTAAAGGAGATCAGCCCTGGGATTTCTTTGGAAGGAATGATACTAAAGCTGGAACTCCAGTACTTTGGCCACCTCATGCGAAGAGTTGACTCATTGGAAAAGACTCTGATGCTGGGAGGGATTGGGGCAAGAGGAGAAGAGAACGACAGAGGATGAGATGGCTGGATGGCATCACTGACTCGATGGACGTGAGTCTGGGTAAACTCCGGGAGTTGGTGATGGACAGAGGGGCCTGGCGTGCTGCAATTCATGGGGTCGCAAAGAGTCGGACATGACTGAGCAACTGATCTGATCTGATCTGATCTGATGTTTCTGTATGTGTGTGTGTGTGTGTGTGTGTGTGTGTGTGTGTGCATGTATACAAAGTTATCCAGTAGTTAAGAAGTCCGCCTAGAGATTCAGCTAATGTACATAGCTCAGAACAAAAAAAGTACAAGTTTTATAACACTTATATCCCTTGCTCCTGATAATTATAACACTTCAATAAAGCTTTCAAAACTCAGAAATAAACCCATGTAATGCATTTTTAGAACATTTAAAGAGATTAAATGTAGCATTTTATTCTAAAACCAAAGAAGTCAGCATTTATAAATTTACTTCCCTGTTCTGTTTGCTTGCTTTCTGTAGCTAAATTAAATATTATAGTATTCTTTTTATTTATTTATTGAAAACACCTTTGCAGACTATGTAAAGCTAGACATAGAAAGTTATTTTTTTGACCTATCATAAGGGTATAAGACTCTGATGCTGGGAGGGATTGGGGGCAGGAGGAGAAGGGGACGACAGAGGATGAGATGGCTGGATGGCATCACCGACTTGATGAACATGAATTTGAGTGAACTCTGGAGTTAGTAATGGACAGGGAGGCCTGGCGTGCTGTGATTCATGGGGTTGCAAAGAGTCAGACATGACTAAGTGACTGAATTGAACTGAACTAAACTGAAATGAAGGGTACAAGATGTGAGACACCCATTTTATATTATGTGTAGCTTCTTAAAGATGACTTGGAGAATATATAATGCCAAAGTTATTTTCCACTGATCATGTTACATACTGAGCTCATAAAACTGGAAAATAATGATTTTCAATGAGAACAGTATTTAAAACATATAGTGGATGCTCACTGGTTCAGAATTAGCTATAAGCTTAAAAATAAATTTATTTAAATTATGTAACCTGTTATGGGAGAGGAAGTGTACTGCGTGTGCTGCTATAATGTCACTTAATTGCCCAAGAATTTTCCCTACAAAACTGAAAAATTTGCAATTATTTTCAAGAAAAGTTTCTCTCCTAGACAATGTAAAATAGTTATTCTTGAAGAAAATTTGTGAATCACAGTCCTGGAGAATGGCACCAACACCAAAATGAGGTCTGGAGTAATGCTTCACTTTTCCTTGTGATATTGAGCAAAAAACAAAAAGAAAGAAAGAAAGAAAAAATTCAACATCAAGCAAGAAGTTCATAAACCTCTTATCAGTCTATGTGGAAGATTTTTTCTTTCAGTTTATGTTGCAGTATCACTGTTCCTGCTAAAGCAGTAGGATATTGAAGTGAAAGGTGCTCAGTCGTGCCTGACTCTTTGCGACCCCAAGGATTCGTCCATGGAATTCTCCAGGCCAGAATACTGTAGTGGCCTTTCCCTTCTCCAGGGGATCTTCTCAACCCAGGGATCAAATCCAGGTCTCCCTCATTGCAGGCGGATTTTTTACCAGCTGAGCCACAAGAGAAGCCCAAGAAAATTGGAGTGCCAACTGAGCTATCAGGAAAGACATTGAAGGGAGCTTTAAAAATTTGATTTCAAATAAATAAATAAATACTTTCCTATAACAATATACTAAAATCAAAGTGAGGTAAATATGAAAATAGAGACATAAAAGGAAAAAAAAGAGACAGAGGTAGGTGCATTAAACCTCAGCTAAAGCTAATGAAATTGCTCCAAAAATAGCTGAGACACTATTATTTGACTGGAGCTTTCTTTATATGAGTTGAGCTCAAGACTAATCTTTGGGGGACCATTTCCTTTCTTCTAAGATTTGTCATCCATTGAACTGTTTAATAGCCCCCAGGGAATGAGGCCGGCATCTTCAGACTGCAAAAAAATGAGATCTAATGAAAGCATGTAATACTGAGATGGGCTTCCCTGGTAGCTCTGCTGATAAAGAATCCACCTGCAATGCAGGAGTAGTTGTGAGTAGTAGTAGTGAAGTCACTCAATCATGTCCGACTCTTTGCGACCCCATGGACTGTAACCTACCAGGCTCCTCAGTCCGTGAAATTTTCCAGGAAAGAGTACTGGAGTGGGTTGCCATTTCCTTCTCGAGGGGATCTTCCCAACCCAGGGGTTGAAACTAGGTCTCCGCACTGCAAGCAGACATTTTACTGTCTGAGCCACCAGGAAGCAATGCAGGAGACCCCAGTTCAATTCCTGGGTTGGGAACATCCCCTGGAGAACATATAGGCTACCCACTCCAGTATTCATGGGCTTCCCTGGTGGCTCAGATGGTAAAGAATCCACCTGCAATATGTAAAACCTGGGTTCAATCCCTGGGTTGGGAAGATCCCCTGGAGGAGAGCATGGCAACCCACTCCTGTATTCTTGCCTGGAGAATCCCCATGGACAGAGGAGCCTGGCGGTCTATATAGTCCATGGGTTTGCAGAATCAGACATAACTGAGAGACTAAGCACAGCACACATATAGTCAAAAGAGCATTCACAAAATAATTTTACAACCCCACACATATAAAACTCATATTTAGGGTTAAGAAAATTGTGTCTAAGAATACATATTGCTGTTTCCATTTTACTAAATAGAGACACGCTACTATCTTTGTTGGAAGAGGGTGTTTGCTATGACCACTGCATTCTCTTGGCAAAACTGTTAGTCTTTGTCCTGTTTCATTTTGTACTCCAAGGCCAAATTTGACTTGACTTCCTACTTTTGCATTTTAGTACCCTATAATGAAAAGGATGTCTTTTTTTGGATGTTAGTTCTAGAAGGTCACGTAAGTCTTCATAGAACTGTTCAACTTCAGCTTCTTCAGCATTACTAGTCAGGGCATAGACTTGGATTACTGTGATATTGAATGGCTTACATTGGAAACGAACAGAGATCATTCTGTCATTTTTGAGACTGCATCCAGTTACTGCATTTCAGATTTTAATGATGACTATGCAGGCTACTCCATTTCTTCTAAGGGATTCCTGCCCACAGTAGTAGATATAATGGACATCTGAGTTAAATTCACCCATTCTAGTCCATTTTAGTTCACTGATTCCTAAAATGTCGATGTTCGCTTTTTCCATCTGCCATTTAACCACTTGCAATTTACCTTGGTTCATGTCTCTACCATTACAGGTTCCTATGCAATATTGTTTTTACAGCATCGGACTTTACTTCCATTAACAGTCACATCCAGAACTGGGCATTGTTTTTGCTGTGGGTCCATTGTTTTTCTTTGGTTCCGTCTCTTCATTCTTTCTGGAGTTAGTTCACCACTCTTCTCCAGTAGCATACTGGTCACCTACCGACCGGGATAGTTCATCTTTCAGTGTCATACCTTTTGACCCTTTCATACTATTCATGGGATTTTCAGGCAAGAATGCTGAGGTGGATTTCCATCGCCTTCTCCAGTGGACCAAGTTTTGTCAGAACTCTCAACCCATCAAAAACAAGACTGGAGCTGGATGTAGCCCAGATCATGAACTCCTTACTGCCAAATTCAGACTTGAATGTAAGAAAGTAAGGAAAACCACTAGGCTATTCAGGCATGACCTAATTAAATCCCTTATGATTATACAGTGGAAGTGACAAATAGATTCAAGGGATTAGATCTGATAGACAGAGTGCCTGAAGAACTATGGGTGGAGGTCCATGACATTGTACAGGAGACAGTAATCAAGAGCATGCCCAAGAAAAAGATGCAAAAAGGCAAAACGGTTGTCTGAGGAGGCCTTACAAATAGCTGGGAAAAGAAGAGAAGCTAAAAACAAAGCAGAAAAGGAAAGATATACCCATATGAATGCATCAGTTCAGTTCAGTCCCTCAGTCATGTCTGACTCTTTGCGACCCCATGAATCACAGCACGCCAGGCCTCCCTGTCTATCACAAACTCCCGGAGTTCACCCAAACTCACGTCCATCGAGTGAGTGATGCCATCCAGCCATCTCATCCTCTGTCGTCGCCTTCTCCTCATGCCCCCAATCCCTCCCAGCATCAGAGTCTTTTCCAATGAGTCAACTCTTCACATGAGGTGGCCAAAGTACTGGAGTTTCAGCTTTAGCATCATTCCTTCCAAAGAAATCCCAGGGCTGATCTCCTTTAGAATGGACTGGTTGGATCAAGGGACTCTCAAGAGTCTTCTCCAACACCACAGTTCAAAAGCATCAATTCTTCAGCGCTCAGCCTTCTTCACAGTCCAACTCTCACATCCATACATGACTACAGGAAAAACCATAGCCTTGACTAGATGAACCTTTGTTGGCAAAGTAATGTCTCTGCTTTGGAATATGCTATCTAGGTTGGTCATAACTTTCCTTCCAAGGAGTAAGCGTCTTTTAATTTCATGGCTTCAATCACTATCTGCAGTGATTTTGGAGCCCAGAAAAATAAACTCTGACACTGTTTCCACTGTTTCCCCATCTATTTCCCATGAAGTGATGGGACCGGATGCCATGATCTTCGTTTTCTGAATGTTGAGCTTTAAGCCAACTTTTTCACTCTCCACTTTCACTTTCATCAAGAGGCTTTTTAGTTCCTCTTCACTCTCTGCCATAAGGGTGGTGTCATCTGCATATCTGAGGTTATTGATATTTCTCCTTACAATCTTCATTCCAGCTTGTGTTTCTTCCAGTCCAGCGTTTCTCATGATGTACTCTGCGTATAAGTTAAATAAGCAGGGTGACAATATACAACCTTGACGTTCTCCTTTCCTGATTTGGAACCAGTCTGTTGTTCCATGTCCAGTTCTAACTGTTGCTTCCTGACCTGCATACACATTTCTCAAGAGGCAGGTCAGGTGGTCTGCTATTCCCATTTCTTTCAGAATTTTCCACAGTTTATTGTGATCCACACAGTCAAAGGCTTTGGCAGAGTCAATAAAGCAGAAATAGATGTTCTTCTGGAACTCTCTTGCTTTATCCATGATCCAGCAGATGTTGGCAATTTGATCTCTGGTTCCTCTGCCTTTTCTAAAACCAACTTGAACATCAGGAAGTTCACTGTTGACGTATTGCTGAAGCCTGGCTTGGAGAATTTTGAGCATTACTTTACTAGCCTGTGAGATGAGTGCAATTGTGCGGTACTTTGAGCATTCTTTGGAATTGCCTTTCTTTGGGATTGGAATGAAAACTGATCTTTTTCAGTCTTGTGGCCACTGCTGGGTTTTCCAAATTTGCTGGCATATTGAGTGTTGCACTTTCACAGAATCATCTTTCAGGATTTGAAATAGCTCAACTGGAATTCCATCACCTCCACTAGCTTTGTTCATAGTGATGCTTTCTAAGGCCCACTTGACTTCACATTCCAGCATGTCTGTCTCTAGGTCAGTGATCACACCATCGTGATTATCTTGGTCGTGAAGATCTTTTTTGTAAAGTTCTTCTGTGTATTCTTGCCATCTCTTCTTAATATCTTCTGCTTCTGTTAGGTCTGTACCATTTCTGTCCTTTATTGAGCCCATCTTTGCATGAAATGTTCCCTTGGTATCTCTAATTTTCTTGAAGAGATCTCTAGTCTTTCCCATTCTGTTGTTTTCCTCTATTTCTTTGCATTGATCACTGAGGAAGGCTTTCTTATTTCTTCTTGCTATTCTTTGGAACTCTGCATTCAGACGCTTATATCTTTCCTTTTCTCCTTTGCTTTTCACTTCTCTTCTTTTCACAGCTATTTGTAAGGCCTCCCCAGACAGCCATTTTGCTTTTGTGCATTTCTTTTCCATGAGGATGGTCTTGATCCCTGTCTCCTGTACAATGTCATGAACCTCATTCCATAGTTCATCAGGCACTCTATCTATCAGATCTAGGCCCTTCAATCTGTTTCTCACTTCCACTGTATAATCATAAGGGATTTGATTTAGGTCATATCTGAATGGTCTAGTGGTTTTCCCTACTTTCTTCAATCCAAAGAATAGCAGGGAGAGATAAGAGAGCCTTCCTCAGCAATCAATGCAAAAAATACAGGAAAACAATAGAATGAGAAAGACTCGAGATCTCTTCAAGAAAATTAGAGATACCAAGGGAATATTTAATGCAAAGATGAACACAATAAAGGACAGAAACTGTATGGACCTAATGAAGCAGACAATATTTAGAAGAGGTAGCAAGAATACACAGAAGAATTATACAAAAAAGATCTTCATGAACCAGATAACCATGATGGTGTGATCACTCACCTAGAGCCAGACATCCTGGAATGCGAAGTCAAGTGGGCCTTAGGAGGCATCATTATGAACAAAACTAATGGAGGTGATGGAATTCCAGTTGAGCTATTTCAAATACTGAGATGATGCTGTTACAGTACTGCACTCAATAGGCCAGCAATTTGGGAAACTCAACAGTAGCCATAGGACTGGAAAAGATCAGCTTTCATTCTAATACCAAAATAAGGTAATGTCAAAGAATGTTCAAACTACCACACAATTGTATTCATCTCACACATTAGTAAAGTGATGCTCAAAATTCTCCAAGGTAGGCTTCAAGAGTACATTAACCATGAACTTCCAGATATTCAAGCTGGATTTAGAAAAGGCAGAGGAACCAGAGATCAATTTGCCAATATCCACTGGATCATCAAAACAGCAAAAGAGTTCCAGAAAAACAACTACTTCTGCTTTATTGACTCTGCCAAAGCCTTTGACTGTGTGGATCACAACAAACTGTGGAAAATTCTTTAAAAAGTGGGAACACCAGACCACCTGACCTGCCTCTTGAGAAATCTGTATGCAGGTCAGGAAGCAACAGTTAGAACTGGACATGGGACAACAGACTGGTTCCAAATTGGGAAAGGAGTAACAAGGCTATATACTGTCACTCTGCTTATTTAGCTTATATGAAGAGTACATCATGCAAAGTTCCAGGCTGGATGAAGCACAAGCTGGGATCAAGATTGTTAGGAGAAATATCAATAACCTCAGGTACGCAGATGACACCACCCTCATGGCAGAAAGCAAAGAACTAAAGAGGCTATTAATGAAAGTGAAAGAGGAGAGTAAAAATTTGGCTTAAAATGCAACATTCAGAAAACTAGGATCATCGCATCTGGTCCCATCACTTCACGGAAAACAGACGAGGAAACAATGGAAACAGTGAGAGACTTTATTTTTATTTATTTATTTTTTTGAGGGCTCCAAAATCACTGCAGATGGTGACTACAACCATGAAATTAAAAAAACACTTTCTCCTTGGAAGAAAAGTTATGATCAACCTAGACAGCATATTAAAAAGCAGAGACCTTACTTTGGCCACAAAGGTCCATCTAGTCAAAGCTATTTTTTTCCCAGTAGTCATGTATGGATGTGAAAGTTGGACCACAAAGAAAGTTGAACACCAAAGAATTGATGCTTTTGAACTGTGGTGTTGGAGAAGACTCTTGAGAGTCCCTTGGACTGCAAGGAGATCCAACCAGTCCATCCTAAAGGAAATTAGTCCTGAATATTCATTGGAAGGACTGATGCTGAAGCTGAACTCCAATACTTTTGCCACCTGATGCGAAAAACTGACTCATTGGAAAACACCCTGATTCTGGGAAAGATTGAAGGTGGGAGGAGAAGGGGACGACAGAGGATGAGATGTTTGAATGACATCACTGACTCAATGGACATGAGTTTGAGTAAGCTCTGGGAGTTGATGACGGACAGGGAAGCCTGGCGTGCTGCAGTCCATAGGGTCACAAAGAGTCAAACACCACTGTGTGACTGGTGTTTGTGGTATTTTCTAAGTTCATGATCTGCAAATGCAAATACTAGTAAAACTTGGTACTGAGGAATTTACATCCTATCAAAGTTAAAATCTAATTCCACGCTTAAGGAATCATTGCTCATTTTAACTCGAGGCAGAGTTATTAGAAAATCCAAAATTTGAAAAAAGCATCTATAGAGTGGTCAAAAAGAATTAAGGTAAACCAAGGCAGGCATCCTTGATATGGGAGAAAGACCATGGAGTTTGGAATCAGAGAGATCTGTGCTCAATCTTTGCTCTCCCAGTGATTGTTATGATGATAGAATATACCTGTTAGGATCAATTGCTAGAGTATTGGAATAGAAACAAAACAAAAAAGAACCTTACAAATTGAATGCTTCAGGGCACTCTGATTCACATAGATTATATGGTTGTGCAATATAGAAAAAAAAAAAAATTACAACCTTGCAAAGGGAGACAAGGAATAAAAACCGCCACAACTGCCTATAGCCCAAAAGAAGATAGCAAGACATGGTGTATCAGAGCAGGGTAGATAATCATTCACAATTAAGCAACAGTATGAGAAGCTTTTGCCTCTCCCTGACTGTCTGAAAGTGTTAGTGGCTCAGTCCAGTCTACTCTTTGCAACACAATGGACTGTAGCCTATAAGGCTCCTCTGTCCATGGTACTCTCCTTTGGAGAAAGGAATGACAAACTCACTCCAGGATTCTTACCCTGGAGTATCCCATGGACAGGGGAGCCTGGTGGGCTACAGTTATGGGGGTTGGACAGAATCAGACACAACTGAGTGACTAACACTTCTACTATGAGAATCAGCACTACTGCCCATCCTCAAGGTCCTCAGGGTGACGTGATGCACTTCAGAGGAAGGTTATGTACCCAACACTGCTCCACAACTGACCAAGCCAGGATTAAGTCTCAAGCA
Organism: Bos indicus x Bos taurus; assembly: GCF_003369695.1. Taxonomy (NCBI): domain Eukaryota; kingdom Metazoa; phylum Chordata; class Mammalia; order Artiodactyla; family Bovidae; genus Bos; species Bos indicus x Bos taurus. The sequence goes on along the minus strand of NW_020867523.1, from coordinate 3,425 downwards.
GGTGCAAAAAGAAAGGCACAAACAAGCCATCTTCCCTTCCTCCTCCCTCAGGGAGCAAGCAATTATGTAGTAAACACACTCTGGTCACTTGGATCTAAGTTGTTGCTTCTGGAAACTGGCTAGAGTATTTTTGTTGCTGTTGTCTGGGGACCATTATGCTTGCTGTCTGGCATATTCAAGGTCTGGCATTACTCATAGGTCACTGATGCTAAGGGCCCATATGGACTTCCCCTCTCAATTTCAGTGTGAGAATGATGTGTGTTATTTTTCATAGCAATATTTTAAAACATAAAGATAAAATTCAAGTTTTTTGTTGTTGTCCAGTTGCTAAGTCATGTTTGACTTTTTGCCACCCCAGTGGACAGCAAGCACTTCAGGCTTCCTTGTTCTTCACCATCTCCTGGAATTTGTTCAAACTCATGTCCATTGAGTCAGTGATGCCATCCAAATCATCTCATCCTCTGCCGCTCCTTTCTCCTCCTACCCTCACTCTTTCCAAGATCAGGGTCTTTTCCAATGAATCTGTTCTTTGCATCAGGTGATCAAAGTATTGGAGCTTCAGCTTTTGCATCAGTCCATCTAGTGAATATCAGGCTTGATTTCCTTTAGGACTGACTGGTTTGATCTCCATGCTGTCCAAGGGACTCTTAAGAATCTTTCCAGCACCACAGTTAGAAAGCATAAATTATTTGTCACTCAGCCTTTTTTGTGGTCAAACTCTCACATCTCTACATGACTACTAGAAAACCCATAGATTGGACTAACTTGGATCTTTGTCAGCAAAATGACGTCTCTGCTTTTTAATATGCTGTCTAGTTTTGTCATAGCTTTTCTAACAAGGACAAAGAATTTTTTTAATCACAAAAGTAAAATAAAAATTCAAGTTTTATGGTTTACTTAAATATTATTATGAAGAAGATAGGCAAAACTATTGGGTTGACCAAAAAAAGTTCATTATGTAAGATGTTAAGATCTTATGGAAATATCTGAACAATTTTTTTGACCAACTAGATATAATAATAAATAAAGAGAAAAGCAGAGGGCAGTAGAGGAATAAAAATGACCTTAGTAAGTGGATGCAAGAGAAGTCCATAGATGAAGGCTGGTTCTCAACTTTGTTTGGCTATTATTTGGTACTGACAATTCTTACCTTTGGGAGCTTGCCCTGTACATTGTAATGTGTTTGACACTCACTAGGTTTCTAGTAGCTACCCATCTCCCAGCTACGACAATTAAAATGTCTCCAACATTGTCAAATATTCCCTTAGAAGAGTTCAGGGGTCAAGGAGTAAAACTGCCCTCAACTGAATACTACTGGACTAAGGAAAATAATAACTGGGACACTGAAAGATGAACTCCCCAGGGCCGTAGGGTGTCTGCTATGCTACTGGAGATCAGAGGAGAAATAACTCCAGAAAGAATGAAGAGACGGACCCAAAGCAAAAACAACACCCAATTGTGGATGTGACTGGTGATGGAAGCAAGGTCCGATGCTGTAAAGAAAAATATTGCATAGGAACCTGGAATGTGAGGTTCTTGAATCAAAGTAAACTGGAAGTGATCAAACAGGAGATGGCACAGAGTGAACGTAGAAAATTTTAGGAATCAGCAAACTAAAATGGACTGGAATGGGTGAATTTAACTCAGATGACCATTTATATCTACTACTGTGGGCAAGAATCCATAGAAGAAATGGAATAGCCATCATAGTCAACAAAAGAGTCTGAAATGTAGTCCTTGGGAGCAATTTCAAATGACAGAATGATTTCTGTTCGTTTCCAAGGTAAACACTCAATATCATGGTAATCCAAGTCTATGCCCCAACCAGTAATGCTGAAGAAGCTGAAGCTGAATGGCTCTATGAAGACCTACATGACCTTCTAAAACTAACACCCAAAAGGATATCGTTTTCATTATAGGGGACTGGAATGCAAAAGTAGGAAGTCAAGAGATACCTGAGTAACAGGCAAACTTGGCCTTGGAGTAAAGAATGAAACAGGAAAAAGGCTAATGGAGTTTTGCCAAGAGAACGCACTGGTCATAGCAAACACCCTCTTCCAACATCACAAGAGAAGACTCTACACATAGACGTTACCAGATGGTCAAAAACTAAATCAGATTGATTCTATTTTTCTCTAGTCAAAGATGGAGAAGCTCTACACAGTCAGCAAAACTAGACCAGGAGCTGGACTGTGGCTCAGACCATGAACTCTTTATTGCCAATTCAGACGTAAATAAGAAAGAAAGTAGGGAAAACCACTAGACCCATTCAGGTAGGACCTAAATCAAATCCCTTACAATGATACAGTGGAAGTGACAATCAATTTAAGGGATTTACTTCTGATAGAGTGCCTGATGAACTATGGATGGAGGTTCATTGACATTGTACAGGAGACAGGGATCAAGACCATCGCCAAGAAAAAGAAATGCAAAAAAGGAAAATGGGTATCTGAGGAGGCCTTACAAATAGCTGTAAAAAGAAGAGCAGTGAAAAGCAAAGGAGAAAAGGAAAGATATATCCCCATTTGAATGCAGAGTTTCAAAGAATATCAAGGAGAGATAAGAAAGCCTTCCTCAGTGATCAACGCAAGAAATAGAGGGAAACAATAGAATGGAAAAGACTAAAGATCTCTTCAAGAGATTTGAGATACCAAAGGGAACACTTCATGCAAAGATGTGGCTCAATAAAGGACAGAAATGGTATGGACCTGACAGAAGCAGAAGATATTAAGAAAAGGTGGCAAGAATACACAGAAAACTATAAAAAAGATCTTTATGACCCAGATAACCATGGTGGTGTGATCATTCACCTAGAGCCAGATCCTGGAATGTGAAAGTCAAATGGGCCTTAGGAAGACTCAATATGAACAAAGCTAGTGGAGGTGATGGAATTTGAATTGAACCCATTTCAAATCCTACGAGAGAAGATGCTGTTAAAATACTGCACTCAATATGCCAGAAAATATGGAAAACTCAGCAGTAGCTACAGGACTGGAAAAGGTCAGTTTTCATTCCAAACCCTAAAAAAGGCAATGCCAAAGAATGCTCAAACTATCACACAATTGCACTCATCTCACACACTAGTAAAGTAATGCTCAAAATTCTCCAAGCCAGGCTTCAGCAATATATGAACTGTGAACTTGCTAGATGTTCAAGCTGGTTTTAGAAAGGCAGAGGAACCAGGGATCAAATTGCAAACATCCACTGGATTATTGAAAAAGCAAGAGTTCCAGAAAAACACCTATTTCTGCTTTATTGACTATGCCAAAGCTTTTACTGTGTGGATCACAACAAACTGTGGAAAATCTTAAAGAGTTAGGAATACCAGGACAACCTGACTTGCCTCTTGAGAAATCTGTATGCAGGTCAGAAAGCAACAGTTTAGAACTGTTTGGAACCGACTGGTTCCAAATCGGTAAAGGAGT